>NC_081803.1:16766609-16854109 GCF_963082965.1 Carassius carassius
AGTCTCTGGCGACAGATCAGGGAACAGACTGAGCCGATGGTCCTTGTAGAAAATCTCCTTCATTTTCCTGGCAGCGGTCATGGCGGTCTCTCGATCCCGGTAGTTCAGGAATTTCATGATCACTACCCTTGACGTCGTAGCTTTAGGGCTGTATGATCCAATCCTATGCGCTCTCTCGATAATGGGAGGCGAAGTAAAACAATCACCGAGCGCGTCTGTGAGCCATTTCTCCAGAAATCCGCACATGTCTTTGCCTTCAGATTTTTCGGGTAGTCCCACCAAACGGAGGTTAGAGCGTCTGTTTCTATCTTCATAACTTGTGATCTTGCTGGATAAGTCGGCAACCGTTTGCTCAAGCTGTTGAACTTTACCTTGGAGGGAAGTTACATCATCTTCAGCCCGTGATATTCGCTCCTCAGCCTCATCGAGTCTCCGTGAATGCGCTTGTACATCCCCTTTCACACTTCTGATGGCCTCCAGTGTATCAGCAGAATGTTTCTCCATGTCGGCCCGTAATGAACGAATAGCGTCGAGGATCTCACTGTTAGTAGTTGTCTCTCGATCAGCGTCCTCAAAATGGGTCAGATGCGGCGGCTGCGTAGCCTTGTTAACACTAGCTGTTGCAACAATAGCGCCGTTGTTCGATCTTGTTGTTTTTGTAGTTTGTTGGCCTGGTGTGGCACCTTTAGGTGGTGGCATGATGAACAAAAGATTACTAAAGACAAAAATGCGTCAAAATGATAGTTGGTCAAAAGTTAAGGATAAATCTGAAGGATTTAGTTGCGAGCCACTCACACGTGCGACCTCTTACCAAGCAGCCATTACCGGAACCTTATTTGATACTTTTAGTAAAAAAAAGAAAAAAAGAAAGTCTGTACCACATGCTGAATCCAGAAACCTAACATCAACTAAAAACGACACACTTAAGAGCTATTTTCATACAGTGCTTATAGAAAAATAACTTTCTGGTATGCAACAAGATGTTAAGAAAGCATATTTTAATTAGTTTGTTAATTAAATAAAATTAGATGGACGGTGATAGATAAAAAATAATAATAATAAAATGGCCACTTACCCATCTCACATGTTCGCTGCTGAACAATCCATCTGCATCCGGTTAGAAAAATATTCTTGTTGACTCAATTTAAAAAAATATTGTAAACCGAATTTTTAGAAAATTACATTATTTATGTAAAATATAATTAAGTTGACACCATTTTTACCAAGAGTTGTGTTGTATGTTATGTTGCATTTTAATTAATTAAATTGAACAAATAGCAAAAATATTTTTTTGAGTGCGTGTTGCTATGGTCAGAAAAATGTGTGTACTATATACATAATTTAAATATGCAGGAAGCTGTACAGTATATGATGTCACATGATGTTTCAAAACAAGTTATTTGTTATTTCTTCATGCATCACCACAGTATCCTTATATACTTAGGGAAGTCACTAGTGTGTAGACACTGGGAACTTCCTCTATTCAAGCCTATGTAAATAGCTACAACAGCTGTTTCACTGTGTGTGAAAATTCTGAGGAGGTGATTTGCGTAAACACATTAGGATGGTGATGGTTACTTTTTATGGGTGTGAATAATTGCACAAAGATCATGATGCAAAATACACTGATGTAGCAATACAGCGCACATGTTAGCATGGGCAGGCTTCCAACATTTTCTGTGCTTGTCTTAAAATGGTTTTGAGTCTATACATTTAGTTCCTTTCTCTTCTTCCAGTAATTATTGTGTTTAACGGAAGAAGTTAGCCCAACAGTTGTTTCACTTATCAAGTGTCCCATGTGTTTCAGATTAATAAATGGAACTGTTTTGAAGCTGTCTCCAGAGTAAAATTCCTTATGTACAGAATCAGATCAGCTACATAAAACTGGTGCCATGACCATCTTCAATACAACTGATCAGCCGCTGCCAATCATCGGGTGTTGCCCGTTTACATGGAGCTGTTCCCGTGTTTTCCCTGGATTCATCAGGCCGGTCATTGCCAGTCATTGCAGTTGTGGCCAGGTGTAAAATCGGAGATTGAGTCCTGCCTTCCACATAGTGATGTGGATATGTGCGGGCATGTTTAAACGAGCCATTGGGGGGGGGGGGGTGGCAGAGTCTTAACTTTGATAAAGAAGATCTCTTTGGATTTGAGACTTTAGTCTTTGCAACTTTACAGATCTTCTTTTTGCACCAAGAGCTTGTAACACTCCAAAGAGAACGGAAAATTTTAAATTGCATTGTATGACCCCTTTAAGTTTAATGTTTCTAAACTAATTGATACTTGGTGTTGTTCTGTTATAATTCTGTTAAAATTCTAAAGTAATTGAATCAGCTGAACGAAGTGTGATAGCAGAGTTGTTTTACATTTATATTAATGCATTTAGCAGATGCTTTTATCCAAAGCAACTTACAGTGCATTCAGGCTATACACTTTTTTTTAACAATATGTGTGTTGGCTGGGAATTTAACCCACAACCTTTTACACTGCTAACGCAATGCTCTACCACTGAGCTATAGGAACTAACATTATTAGCCTACTGTTTCTAAAGTAACTGAAACAGAGTTGTACGTTTCTAACGTAATTTAAACTGATTGTGAAGTTGTGATAATTTTGATGAAATTCTAAAGTAACTGAATTGATCCGAAGCTGTGTGGTCACAGAATGATTTCATAACTGTTTTGTGTTTTAGTGTAGCCTAGTGAGTCTGATACACAGCGACACTGTGAAGTTTAAAGCCCAACAGCAGTGTTGATTTGCCCAACATATTGTGGCTAAGTAAACTAAGTAGTGTGGTTTTGTCAGACGTACTGTGACAGTGTTACTTTTTTAACGGTTTAGTGTAGTGAAGTGTAAGGCCTGACAGAGTGTAGCTGTTTTTAATGTTTTATTAACTTGATAATGTAGGCAAGGATTTATATTAAAATATATTATTTATATAGGCAGCGCCTATTTAAAAAATATGTTTAGCTGATTTCGGAGACGATCAGCTCCACGCGATCAGTGCTCATGTATCAGCCTAGAGCATTCTCACCTCGGCTTGTCCTTCTGACATTTGCTGCTGGCTCTGATTTCTCTTTAGTGGTTAAACATAAAATATCATTTGTTTTTGGTAAATCTCACAAGTAATCTTTGGTCTGTATTCAATTCATCTATATGTTAAAATGAAAATAAAAAGAGGCAGTTGATATAATATTTAATTTCATTGTAATGGCTGTATATATATATATATATATATATATATATATATATATATATATATACACACATTTCCTGAACTAAGTACATTTCTGTGGCTATTATTATTTTTAATTGAAAATAACAAGAGGCAATGGTATTTGATGGGCTATCCTATTTCGTTTTATTGTAAATATACAGTGAGGAAAAATGCAGTTGATTTTTTTAAGTATGCTGCTGTTTGCAGAATTACAAAGTCCGAATAACGAGGATGCAAGTCAGAAATTTGCGTACTTTGTATTGAGAAACGCACGCAGACCTACGTCACATCTTCACTGTACTTTAGACCGCAGTGGAAACACAGAAAGCAACAGGTCTGGGGCGAAAATATAGTTCCTGAAAAAAAGTTCCTGGTACAATTGTTCCGGGTAATTCTGGTGGAAACGCGGCAGAAGTTTTTTTTTTTTTTGCTTGTGGAAGGATGGGACACAAGGCGGGACAGTGTTACTTCTCACAGAAAATAAAGACCAGGCAACCATGTTTTGCTAAAGAATAGTAAGATAGGCAGTTAGAAACCCAGTTGGCACTGTTGAAAGGAAATAAGGAAGAAACCATTCACACCTTGCCAGACACAGCACTGCATGAATAACATGACTGTAGCTCAGTCACAAGCAGATGCTAATGTAAATTGGAGGAATTGTTTCATGATAGTACATTTTAGAAAAATATGTTTACTATTAAAAGGAATCTGATTCTTTATAATTTCTGATAAATGTGTTCATGGCATTAATATTTAATTATAATTTATGATAAATTCTTTGCATTCTGTGATTAAAGTTCTATAGCTTTCATGTTTGGAATGTGAACAACTTCCACAAGATAAAGTACTTCTTAAAGAAAAAAAGTGATCATCAGAGCCAGACATCGAGAGATTTCTAACCGACATAATCCAGAACTCCAGACTAAAAGATCAAGAAAACCCTGAGACCCATAATGGCATGGATGAACCTGATAGAACTTCATAAACTGCAACAACAGCTAGAAGGACTTTTCCAAATTGAAATGAACGGACAATGGAAAAGAGAAACAAAGACATCAAACCAATTTCAGAGACTGTGGACAGAAGTCTTATCACAGAGATGGCAAACAAGAAATGAGAAATGCAAAGACAGACTCTCTGCAGAACATTGTCTACTGAATGCACACATGAGGACAAAGGATGTTCTCTCACACTAAGAGAATGGGTGCAATGCAAGTGACAAAATGCAAAATCCCATTTGCTGTTATGGTTCTCACATGCTCCTCTAACCCCCACCACCCCCAACCGCATCCTTGCCAAAAAAAAATCCCAGGTTAAAAATCCCATTTGCTGTTATGGTTCTCGTCTTCATGTCAAGTCCTTCACTGCCAGGGTAATTATTATTACAGGGTTAGGGTTAACAGACCAGCTTCCACTCCACAGTATGTCTGATCCAGCTCATTACCCAAAATGGCTTAATTATTATAGAGAAGAAGAAAGTCAATGGTTATGTTGTTTGTAGACCATTTGGGACGATCACATCGTCAGCAAATGGTGACCAATTGTAGAATGGGACAGGTGTGGGACACTGAGAATCACCTCAGACAAAGGGGTGTCAGAACTTAATTTACATACAGACTACAACAGGAGCAACTTCATTTACATGAAGGGTAGTAAACTGAAAATGTCTAAAAGAACTTAGGATGTTCATTTTGACATATGCAATAAACATCTTCATCAAGATCTTCAACCTCCTGATCACTTTTTCTTACATACTTCATAGTAGCAGTAAACAGTGTGTATCAATATATATATATATATATATGTGTGTGTGTGTGTGTGTAAATGTGCACGTTCAATATTAATGAATACTACAAGATAATAAATCTTAAAAAAAAAATACAGTAACTCTTTTCAACCAAAACATTAATAAATTGTTTGAATATTCATAATATATATTACATGCATATGTGTGTGTGTTTTATATATTAATTTATACAATATAATAGTATAAAAGTAACATTTCAAAAGACTATTAGCCTTGTCATTTTAAAGAATGTTTTCCTTGAAAAAAAAAAATACATTGTTTGTGTGTATGTATACATTATTTGTATCACTTGTTAGCTCTAATGTGTGGCACTGATGGTAAATCATGAAGACCTTCTTCCACGGACCAGTCATTAATTGAGACTTGCACTTCAATGATAAGGAGGCCTTGACAACAACAAATGTGAAGGGTAAAAAAGGAAGAAGACAGCTACATCACTTTTTGTTCACTGATAGCAGTGTAAAGGTTTAATGCCCTTTCATATGACTGACATAATCATGTTTTAATGAAAATCTGAACATGTATTTACTTACCTTACAGATGTGAGCTATACCTGAAATACTCTACAATGAAGAGTTTCCACTCTATGAACACACACTTTAACTGTTTTTTGTGCTGAAGTGACATAACACATGATTGATGATGATACCTGTGCATCTCCTAAAGGCTTTAACCTCCTTGCTGTGCCAGTGCATAAGCTTGAACACACTCTCGACCTTCTGCATTCATCAGATCATGGAGCCATTAGGTTCCCAGCATATCATCAATCAATCAATCAACTTTATTGATCCCACAAGGGGCAATTGATTAAGAGCAGCATTTAAATAACAATAAATAATACAAATCACACGCATTAAGGCCCTTTCACACCGGATGCGTAACGAAAAAGCGAAACGAAAAAGCGAATAGTTCGCGTGCGAATAGTTCACGTCAAAACCATTCACATCAGCCGCGACGCGAATTTGCGATGTCTGTGACGTTCAGAGAGGTTCAACATTCCAAAACTTTCGCGCCGACAGTTGAGAAAATGGACACTTCAACATCATCATCCAGTGAAGACGAGCTTTTCATTTTCTTTAAAAGACAGAAAAGAAGGTTTTGGGTGCACCCAGTCCTAAAGAACAGAGAGTCTGAAGGGGAGTATGCCAATCTTGTACAGGAGCTAAAACTTTACCATGGCCGGTTCCGCACTTACTTTCGGATGTCTGTGGGACAATTCGAGGAGCTCCTTCAGATAGTGGCACCGCATCTGACGAGACAAACCACACACTTCAGGGAACCAATTGATCCGGAGCAGCGTCTGGCAGTCTGCTTAAGGTGAGCTGTCCTCTTAAAAACATCAGCCCATAGAACACACACACAAGTAATCAGAAGATCCGTCATTTTTGCTGTGACGTCACCTTTGTTTCCTTGTATGTGATTGGTTGAAGCCTTTTTGTCGCCTCAAAAGTAAAAAAAAATCGACATCGAAGCGAAAAAAATAAAAGTCGTTTTTTCGCCTCAGCACATTCGCGTTCGGTGTGAAAGCACTCATTACACAAACAGCTGATCAAAAAATAAAACCATCGCGCGAATTATTCGCGCGTCAAAATCGCGTCCAGTGTGAAAGGACCTTTACTCACACACGTAACAAAGTCCATCAGTCATCACACGCACGCACACATAACGTACAACAGTACACAGTATTCATCAGCATGTGCAATTTTTCCCTTCTCCAGGAGCTCTATGCGGAATTTAAAAGTTTGATCGCATAAGGAATGAAAGATTTAGAATGGCGATTCGTCTTACATACCGGGAGCGCGTAACGACGCCCAGAAGGCAGCAGAGAGAATTCACCTGCCAAAGCGTGACCTGGAGCAGCCAAGATGCTCTTTGCCTTCCTCAGTATTTGCTGGTTACAAAAGACATTTAAGTCTCTCTGTTTTACGCCGATAATTTTAGAGCAAATCTTTACGATGTTATTCAGGCTATTCCTGTCTTTGATGCTCAAATTTTGGAACCAGCAGATAAAAGAAAAGTTTAAAAGACTCTCAATAAAAGACTGATAAAATCTGCACAGAATTACCGGCGAGACGGAGAAATTATTTAATTTACGAAGGAGGTGAATTCTCTGTTGCCCTTTCTTTGCAATGGTAGCGCTGTTAAGATCAAATCTAAGATGTTCATCAAAGACAGTGCCCAAGTATTTGTATGAGGAGACAATTTCAACCTTTGCATTATGTATAGTGCTCTCAAAAACAATATCTCGATTTCTCCTGAAGTCAATAATTATTTCTTTAGTTTTAGATACATTTAGTTCTAAACAATGGTTATCACACCATGAGATTAATTCATTTAGAGCATTTCCGTGATCCGATGCTGGACTTTGTAATAGTGACAGCAATAAAAAAATAAGTGTACATAATAAAAAAAAGGGGTGAAAGAACACACCCTTGAGGTAGTCCTGTAGAGAGCAGTAAGGGATCTGATAGATTGCCATTTACTGCTACCCTCTGTTCTCTGGCGGTTAAAAAATCTAAAATCCATGAAACAAGTTGATGAGGCAGGTTGAAATCACTTAACAGCTTGTTAATTAAAATATGTGTTTGTACTGTATTAAAAGCTGATGAAAAATCTGCAAACAATAACCTTGCATGTGATTTTGGTTTATCTAAGTGCTTGTATATGCTGTTCAAGATAAACAGCTTTGCGTCCTCCACTCCCCTCCCTGTTTGATAAGCGAATTGCAGGGGATCTAATCTCTCCTCTATAGATGTTTGCACTAAATGTTTAATAATTTTTTCAAATACCTTCATAATTAACGAAGTTAGAGCAACAGGCCTAAAATCGTTTAGTGTCCCTGGTTTGCTCATCTTTTTAGGAACTGGAATCACTATGGATGATTTCCAAAGAGTGGGAACCACACTACACTTCAGTGACATCTGAAAGATGTGCTGGAATATGCTGCTCAATTGATCAGCACAATAGCGCAGTGTCCGCCCGCAAAGCAAATCAGGGCCAGGTGCCTTCCTTATATTTACTCTCTTCAGATGGTCCCTAACGTACTCTTGACTGATAATGATCTCATTTTGGCTTGCATACTGTTTTGCAAATGTCTTTCCAGACGTCAAAGATATACAGGAAATGTATGGTATGGTATGGTATGTCCAAGAATATTCTGCACACAGTTGAGCAAGAATATCACTGGTTTCTCTAGTTTTAGTGTTGGTAAACTATAATGTTAAGCTACATATCTACAAGTTAAAGACAAGCTTCTGTTTTGAAATGTAGTTAGTGACACTAAAAGGTACAAACAGAATAGTTAACTAGATTTGAGGGGCAATAAAATGCATTTTGTTTAATAGGTATAATTGTTTAACTTATACCTAACAAGAGCCTGAATCAAAAACAGTAGCACAGGGACTCCAACTGACATGAAACTGTCTGAGAAAATTGATTCTTACATCAGAGAGGATTTTGATACATTCAGAAGACTCGTTTACTTTCGTAATGCCAGTAGGTGACGTCATGCGATAGTCTGATACTTACGGAGTGATATGAATGATTCACTGAATCACTCAACCAATTCTTCAAAAAAGTTTATAAGTTTTTAAATTGTGTACCAACAACGACCTTGCACTAACCGAGTGACTTCAATTAACGAAACATGAATAAGTGTATGGAAGTTAACTACAACAATTCATTCACTTAAAAGATTAATGAAAAATACTACTGTTGAGGAGAGCATGTGATTATTCCCTCGTATGTTAAATAAAGCAGTAACATAGCTTAGCCATTCACACACGCCTGTGTTTATAGAAAAAATGTAGTGCATTTGGAATGGAAAAACACATTCTGTGGGAACTAACACTGTCTACCTTTTGTTTTTCTGCCAAAGGTAAGAGGGAAATAAGTCTAGACAGACTTCCTCCAAAAACACCAGATAAATGTGATCCTGCAACAGGACTTGGTTTTCTTTAAAGACACATAGTTGCTCCATGTGTCTACTTTGATTTTAGTATCACTAATAGATGCACTAAAGTGCCTAACTTGACAGATGTTCCAGGTTTATGTGTCTAACTAAGGCTCTCAATACTGGGAGCTGTTTTAAAGTAAAGCATGGATATCCAAAAACATCTCTGAATTTGGATTCCCATCCAATCCCATAGATTTCTTTATTGGTGAAGAATGCTGGAGGTATGAGAAACTGAATAAAATCTCACTAAGAGTTACTTTACCTAAGTTGCCTAAGGTGTTAATTATAGGACCTCAAAACTCTGCATGTAATAACCTAGAACACTGTCTTAAGTGCCTGCGGTGAGGTGCCTATGGGGAAGTGAGACCACTAGTGGACACCCGGGGAAACACAGACCAGACACCATGACATTATCCCCTCCTCTACGGAGCAGCTACCAGATGCTCCACCCGAACGCAAGAACAAACCAAGAAACACAGAGACCAGGAGGGAGGTGGATCGGCGGAGGACCAGGGGGAGGGACGGAGGGCCAGGCAACAGAGGGAAACAGAGACAGGAAGTGCAAAAAAAAACAAAAACAAGGAAACCAGGAGGGAGGAGGACCGGCAGAGGACAAGGGGGAGGGACGGAGGGTCAGGTCCACAGAATGAAACTGTCACGCACGGGAACACAGGAGACGGAAGATCCAAGTGCAGTGTGAGCTTTAATAGGGTAATCCAAAATCAGAACTAAAACAAGCAGGGGTCATAACCAACATCATTCCAAAACAAACAAACAGAGAACAAGAAACTAGAACACAAGGAACGTGAGGAAACTTGGTGACGGAAAGTAAGGACTCCATGAAAACAAATGGAAACAGACCGGATTATATAGGCAGGGTAATGACTATCAAGTGAAGACACCTGAGTGCAATTAACAGGAGTGCAATTACTGTGATGAAGGGACAAGGCTTTGTGGGAATTGTAGTGCCTGCGGTGAGGTGCCTATGGGGAAGTGAGACCACTAGTGGACACCCAGGGAAACAGAGACCAGACACTGTGACATTACCCCCTCCTCCACGGAGCAGCTACCAGATGCTCCACCCGAACACAAGAACAAACCAAGGAACACAGAGACCAGGAGGAAGGTGGACCGGTGGAGGACCAGGGGGAGGGACGGAGGGCCAGGCAACAGAGGGAAACAGAGGCAGGAAGTGCAAAAAAACAAGGAAACCAGGAGGGAGGAGGACCGTCAGAGAACAAGGGGGAGGGATGGAGGGCCAGGTCCACAGAAGGAAACTGTCACGTACGGGAACACAGGAGACAGAAGATCCAAGTGCAGTGTGAGCTTTAATAGGGTAATCCAAAATCAGAACTAAAACAAGCAGGGGTCATAACCAACATCACTCCAAAACAAACAAACAGAGAACAAGAAACTAGAACACAAGGAACGTGAGGAAACTTGGTGACGGAAAGTAAGGACTCCATGAAAACAAATGGAAACAGACCGGATTATATAGGCAGGGTAATGACTATCAAGTGAAGACACCTGAGTGCAATTAACAGGAGTGCAATTACTGTGATGAAGGGACAAGGCTTTGTGGGAATTGTAGTGCCTGCGGTGAGGTGCCTATGGGGAAGTCAGACCACTAGTGGACACCCAGGGAAAGAGAGACCAGACACTGTGACATTACCCCCTCCTCCACGGAGCAGCTACCAGATGCTCCACCCGAACACAAGAACAAACCAAGGAACACAGAGACCAGGACGAAGGTGGACCAGCGGAGGACGAGGGGGAGGGACGGAGGGCCAGGCAACAGAGGGAAACAGAGACAGAAAGTGCAAAAAAAAACAAGGAAACCAGGAGGGAGGAGGACCGCCAGAGGACAAGGGGGAGGGACAGAGGGCCAGGTCCACAGATGGAAACTGTCACATACGGGAACACAGGAGACGGAAGATCCAAGTGCAGTGTGAGCTTTAATAGGGTAATCCAAAATCAGAACTAAAACAAGCAGGGGTCATAACCAACATCAGTCCAAAACAAACAAACAGAGAACAAAAACTAGAACAGAAAAAACGCGAGGAAACTTGGTGACGTAAAGTAAGGACTCCATGAAAACAAATGGAAACAGACCGGATTATAAAGGCAGGGTAATGACTATCAAGTGAAGACACCTGAGTGCAATTAACAGGAGTGCAATTACTGTGATGAAGGGACAATGCTTTGTGGGAATTGTAGTGCCTGCGGTGAGGTGCCTATGGGGAAGTGAGACCACTAGTGGAAACCCAGGGAAACAGAGACCAGACACCGTGACATAACCCCCTCCTCCACGGAGCAGCTACCAGATGCTCCACCCGAACCCAAGAACAGACCAAGGAACACAGAGACCAGGAGGGAGGTGGACCGGCGGAGGACCAGGGGGAGGGACGGAGGGCCAGGTAATATAGGGAAACAGAGACAAGAAGTGCAAAAAACTAAAAACAAGGAGACCAGGAGGGAGGTGGACCGGCGGAGGACCAGGGGGAGGGACGGAGGGCCAGGTAATAGAGGGTAACTGAGACAGGAAGTGCCAAAAAACAAAAACAAGACAACAACAAAACACAAGTCCATGAGAGAACAGAAAGTTCAGTGGCCCAGGGCAGAACCGACAGGGCAGGAATCCAGGGTGGAGCAAGGTGGAATTGAAGCCATGCAGTTGAGTCAGAAACCCACCAGTACGGCCCAGAAGACCACCACATCCGTGCGGACGAGACAGAAGCCCACCAGGGCGGTGCAGAAGACCACCACATCCGTGCCGTCGAGACAGAAGCCCACCAGGGTGGCGCAGAAGACCACCACAACCGTGCGGTCGAGACAGAAGCCCACCAGGGCGGCGCAGAAGACCACCACATCCGTGCGGACGAGACAGAAGCCCACCAGGGTGGCGCAGAAGACCACCACAACCATGCGGTCGAGACAGAAGCCCACCAGGATGGCGCAGAAGACCACCACATCCGTGCGGTCGAGACAGAAGCCCACCTGGGGTGGCGCCGAGGACCACCACAGTGGGATCGATGACACAGGAGAGCAAGTCTGGATAGGCAAGTCTGAAACAGAGAACATGAACAAGTTAAGGGTGGCCTCCGTGTCCAAGACAGGATCAGTCGAGCGCTCAGAGAGTTCGGCTGAGACGTGACGAGGCTCTGGAAGTTCCGCAGAGACAAGGAGAGGCTCTGGTAGTTCAGCAGAGACGTGGAGAGGCTTCGGTAATTCAGCAGAGACGTGGAGAGACTGTGGTAGTTCCTCAGAGACGTGGAGAGGCTCTGGTAGCTCAGCAGAGACGTGGAGAGACTGTGGTAGTTCAGCAGAGACGTGGAGAGGCTCTGGTAGTTCAGCAGATACGTGGAGAGACTCTGGTAGTTCAGCAGAGACGTGGAGAGACTCTGGTAGTTAAGCAGAGACGTGGAGAGACTCTGGTAGTTTAGACTGGATTCAGGAAGATCAATGGTGACTTGACTCTGCTCATGAAGATCATTGGTGACCTGACTCTGCTCATGAAGATCAATGGTGACTTGCATTTGCTCATGAAGATCAATGGTGACTTGCCTTTGCCCATGAAGATAGTCGGTGACCGATAGTCAGTTGGACAGTGTTTTCTCTACTTCTTGTTGGCCTTCTGTAGCTAATCATAGCTCCGTGTAGCTGTTTTTATTTTTTATTTTTTTTTCTCTAGAATCTTTATCTTACTATCACTCTCTGTTTTTTAAAGTGATAAGATATAACTTAATTCACACCATATTTCTGATATTATCGATCAGTCTTATCAGATTAATTTTGATAATTCAGTTTTATTTTATATCCATGAGTGCAGTACACCTGCAAAGCGTTAGCACTCGTTAGCTTGTCATTAGCGTTTTCACTCGAACCTATCGCTGTTTTCTTTTCTCCTCTCCTCTCTCTCGCTCCAGTTTTTCACAAGTTCATCAAACAACCGAAGTAAGAATATTTCATCAAGCACGGTGAGTAATGGCTTCTCCTGCTATTGTTATTTGCACCTCTTGCCACATGTACAGTTTATCTATCTCTGTCGCAGATGAGTGATTCACATGTGATAAATGCAGGGAAATAGGCTGACAGATAAGATTTCAGAATTAGAGACACGCATCCAAACTTTCATTGAGGACAGTAAGAATGTTAAGGCTCTAGATACGGCTTTGGATGCGTCTAGCCCAGGGATTCCTGTACATTTTTCGGTTCTGGCAACAGAGCCCCTGCAGCAGGGCAACTGGTTGACAGTGAGGCACCGTAGTCGTGGGTCAAAACACCGTTCTTCTGTTCCGATCAAAACATTAAACAGGTTCTCCCCACTCAGTGATGCACCCACTGAGAAACCTGATGAAAGTGCTCTAGTTATTGGTGATTCTATTGTATGGAACGTGAATATAGAGACACCAGCCACCATAGTCAAATGTTTACCAGAAGCCAGAGCGCCTGACATCTTGGCAAATTTAAAAGTGCTGGCTAATGCTAAACGTAAATACAGTAAGATTGTTATTCATGCCGGCGCTAATGATGTTCGACTTCGCCAGTCGGAGATCACTAAAAATAACATTAAAGAGGTGTGTGAACTTGCAAGCACGATGTCAAACACTGTAATATGCTCTGGTCCCCTCCCTGCTTACCATGGTGACGAGATGCATAGCAGATTGTCATCACTCAATGGCTGGATGTCTAAGTGGTGCCCACAGAATAACATAGGTTTCATAGACAATTGGACGAGCTTTTGGGGCAGACCTGACCTGTTGAAAAGAGATGGTCTTCATCCCTCCTGGGGTGGCGCCACTCTTCTCTCTAGAAATATGGCAAATAGTCTTAGTGTTTACACTTGACTAACTGGGGCCCAGGTCAGGAAGCAAACAGACTGGCTAAACCGACCGTCTGCTAGCTGCCTCACGAAACAGAGGTCAGCTAATTCTCAGCACATAGAGACTCTTTCACCTAGATATCACACTATAGAGACTGTGTCTGTTCCCCTAACTAGAAAATACAAAAAACGTCCAAACCAAGTTAAGATTAACAATTTAATTGAGGTTCAACAAATAAAAAACAAATGCAATATGGATAAACAAATGATAAAGCTTGGCTTATTGAATATCAGATCCCTTTCTACGAAAACACTTTTTGTAAATAATATGATCACTGAGCATAATATGGATATGCTCTGTTTGACAGAAACCTGGTTAAACCAGATGATTACATTATTTTAAATGAGTCCACCCCCCAAGATTACTGTTATAAACATGAGCCACGTCTAAAAGGCAAAGGGGGAGGTGTTGCTTTAATTTATAACAACTGTAATGCTTTAAACCTTCGTAATCATCGGGAAGAAGGAGGTGGGAACCGGCGGACCATCAAAATGAAACTTTAATAATTCCAAATAAACACAAAACAGCGCACCAGCCCCTCACGGACGACTGATGCGCACAAAATAAGACCAAAACATAAAATAACGCCCAGGCCTGGTCCTCTCTCGTCCTTCACTGTCGTCGCTCCACTTTTATATCCTTTCATCTCCTCCGTGGGCCTCGAGACCGGCAGGTCGAACAGGTGTAGCTCATCTCCAATCACTCCACCGGCCTCGCTCCCACGTCCCTCGGCCCCGCCCCACTCGTCACATACCCCCATCGCCCCTCGCAGGCCGGGGGGTACTCCTGAGACTGCGCTCTACCCCCCCCCTCCCTCACACCGCTCACAGTGACCTGCGGGAACCTGGGGGTAGGACAGACGAGGCGAGAGAAAAGGAGATGGAAGGAGGAGCGACAGAGACGAGAGAGGGAGTAAAAAAAAAAAAAAGAATTCTGGTTCCCAGACGCACTGCTGCTCGTCCCTCCACCAGCTGGGTGATCTCCTCCGCGGTGCCTGGCGGTGGCACTGGATGGCCCTCGGCGGACATCAAGACACTCCTCCGCCGCCCAGTGGACGGCGACGGCTCCTCCAGTTTTGGGCAGCCGGCAGCAGTCCCCCGTTCCCTGCTCCTCCCCGTTCCGGTGTTCTCGTCCTTCACTGTCGTCGCTCCAGTTTTATATCCTTCCATCTCCTCCGTGGGCCTCGAGACGGGTGGGTCGAACAGGTGTAGCTCATCTCCAATCACTCCACCGGCCTCGCTCCCACGTCCCTCGGCCCCGCCCCACTCGTCACAACAACCTTTTCAGGATTTCTCAGAGGGCAGGCTTCAAGTATAACTCGTTTGAAGTAATGGTGCTTCATATAACATTATCCAGAGAAACAAATGTTAATGATAAATCCCCTGTTATGTTTGTACTGGCTACTGTATACAGGCCACCAGGGCACCATACAGACTTTATTAAAGAGTTGTATGTAGGTGATTTTACATCCGAGTTAGTTCTGGCTGCAGATAAAGTTTTAATAGTTGGTGATTTTAATATCCATGTTGATAATGAAAAAGATTGGGATCAGCATTTATAGACATTCTGGACTCTATTGGGGTTAGACAACACATTTCAGGACCTACTCATTGTCGAAATCATACTCTAGATTTAATAATGTCACATGGAATTGATGTTGATAGTGTTGAAATTATGCAGCCACGTGATGATGTCTCAGATCATTATTTAGTTTTGTGCAAACTTCATATAGTCAAAATTGTAAATTCTACTTCTTGTTACAAGTATGGAGGAACCATCACTTCTACCACAAAAGACTGCTTTTTAAGTTATCTTCCTGATGTATACAAATTCCTTAGCATATCCAAAACCTCAGAACAACTTGATGATGTAACAGAAACTATGGACTCTCTCTTTTCTAGCACTTTAAAATACAGTTGCTCCTCCACGCTTAAGGAAGGTTAAGGAAAATAGTTTGACACCATGGTATTACTTCTAAAATCGATACTATTAGAGATAAAATTGCAACCATTCAGCCGTCAGCTACAGTATCGCATAAGACTGCACTATAGACCCCCTAAGGAACAGTTCCACTAATTCTCTACTATAGGAGATGAAGAATTGTATAAACTTGTTCATCTAAACCAACAACATGTATGTTAGACCCTATACCATCTAAGCTCCTAAAAGAGGTGCTTCCTAAAGTCATAGATCCTCTTCTGACTATTATTAATTCCTCATTGTCATTAGGATATGTCCCCAAAACCATCAAACTGGCTGTTATTAAGCCTCTCATCAAAAAACCACAACTTGACCCCAAAGAACTAGTCAATTATAGACCAATCTCGAATCTCCCTTTTCTGTCCAAGATACTAGAAAAGGTGGTATCCTCACAATTATATTCCTTCTTAGAGAAAAATGGTATATGTGAGGATTTCCAGTCAGGATTTAGACCGTATCATAGTACTGAGACTGCTCTCCTTAGAGTTACAAATGATCTACTCTTATCATCTGATCGTGGGTGTATTTCTCTATTAGATTTATTGGATCTTAGTGCTGCGTTTGACACAATTGACCACAACATTCTTTTGCATAGACTTGAACACTTTGTTGGCATTAATGAAAGTGCATTAGCATGGTTTAAATCGTACTTATATGACCGCCATCAGTTCGTAGCAGTGAATGAAGATGTATCATATCGATCACAAGTGCAGTATGGAGTACCTCAAGGCTCAGTACTAGGACCGCTACTCTTCACGCTTTATATGTTACCCTTGGGAGATATCATCAGGAAACAATGAGTTTTAGCTTTCAGAAAAATCAGAAAGCCACGTTTCTAGCATTTGTAAAACTGCATTTTTCCATCTCAAAAATATATCTAAATTACGGCCTATGCTCTCAATGTCAAATGCAGAAATGTTAATCCATGCATTTATGACCTCAAGGTTAGATTATTGTAATGCTTTATTGGGTGGTTGTTCTTCACGCTTAGTAAACAAACTACAGCTAGTCCAAAATGCAGCAGCAAGAGTTCTTACTAGAACCAGGAAGTATGACCAAATTAGCCCGGTCCTGTCAACACTGCAATGGCTCCCTATCAAACATCGTATAGATGTTAAAATATTGCTTATTACTTATAAAGCCCTGAATGGTTTAGCACATCAGTATTTGAATAAGCTCCTTTTACATTATAATCCTCTACGTCCGCTATGTTCTCAAAACTCAGGCAATTTGATAATACCTAGTATATCAAAATCAACTGCGGGCGGCAGATCCTTTTCCTATTTGGCGCCTTAACTCTGGAATAACCTACCTAACATTGTTCGGGAGGCAGACACACTCTTGCAGTTTAAATCTAGATTAAAGACCCATCTCTTTAATATGGCTTACACATAACATACTAATATGCTTTTAATATCCAAATCCGTTAAAGGATTTTTAGGCTGCATTAATTAGGTAAACTGGAACCGGGAACACTTCAACACCCTATGTACTTGCTACATCATTAGAAGAATGGCATCTACGCTAAAATTTGTCTGTTTCTCTCTTATTGCGAGGTCACCGTAGCCACCAGATCCAGTCTGTATCCAGATCAGAGGGTCACTGCAGTCACCCGGATCCAGTATGTATCCAGACCAGATGGTGGATCAACACCTAGAAAGGACCTCTACTGCCCTGAAAGACAGCGAAGACCAGGACAACTAGAGCCCCAGATACAGATCCCCTGTAAAGACCTTGTCTCAGACGACCACCAGAACAAGACCACAAGAAACAGAAGATTCTTCTGCACAATCTGACTTTGCTGCAGCCTGGAATTGAACTGCTGGTTTCATCTGGTCAGAGGAGAACTGGCCCCCCAACTGAGCCTGGTTTCTCCCAAGGTTTTTTTCTCCATTCTGTCACCGATGGAGTTTCGGTTCCTTACCGCTGTCGCCTCTGGCTTGCTTAGTTGGGGTCACTTCATTTACAGCGATATCATTGACTTGTTTGCAATTAAATGCACAGACACTATTTAAACTGAACAGAGCTGACATCACTGAATTCAATGATGAACTGCCTTTAACTGTCATTTTGCATTATTTACACACTGTTTTCCTAATGAATGTTGTTCAGTTGCTTTGATGCAATGTATTTTGTTTAAAGCGCTATATAAATAAAGGTGACTTGACTTGACTTGACTAAGTGCTTACATCTTTCTCTGAAGGATGTGTTTTCTGCTGTGTGAAGGTTTGATGAAGATGCAGGATGGAAAATGAAAGGTTCTCCCAAACCTATCGCACATGAATGGCCAGGAATTTACTCTCCTGTGGATGCTGCAGTGGCTCATGATGGTTGGTATCACCTGTGGAAACAATCCCACACAAGTTCACTTTTTTAAATTAAAACACTAGATTTAATTAGCAATCAAAAAAAAAACTGAGAAAAATCTACAGTAACCCAAATCTAAAAATAATAAGTCAGGATAGGTATTGTCTTTTTTTCCCCTCCAGTTCCCACGCCAGCACGCCAGCAGATCTCATTCACCGCACCAGCTGCTGCCAATTCACTCACCTACAAAAACTCATCGCACTCTCCTCTCTTTGTCAGATCGTTGTTTTGGTGTCCACAGTGTTCGTCGTGTGCTGTTCCAGTCCTGTTCCGGTTCCTAGTTCCTGTTCGCTGTCCTTGTGATTCTCGTCGTCTCGTCTGGATGTTCACCGTCACCTGTCTTCACCAGCACGCTGACCATCTAGTCCCTGCACCACCAGCCCACCCGAGCTCCAGTACTTCTCTGTGACTTATTCTACTCAAAATAAAGAGTTCACTTGCATTTTTGCTTCCGCCTCTTGTATCATGACAGCAGTAGATAGATTTAAAAGACACTTTCATATATTTTTGTAAGATAGGGAAGTGTAATGATAATGGTAAATAATTTTCTATATTTTTATTGTTATAATTTCAATATAAATTATTTATTATAAATATTATAAATTCATTATAAATTAAATTTAGTATGTCCCTGTTTCCCCTTTATATTTTGTGCAATAAATTAATCTTATTTTAAAGATTTTTAGGTTTTAACTGGAACAAAACAAAATAAATACACTTTAAGGGTAAAAAGACCTGTATATTGCATAAACATAACCCCACAAAAAGGGGTTATGTTTATGCAATATACAGATCTTTTGAAGATACTTTTGATGTCACTCCATAGTTTAAAATACATCATGTTAGTACAACTTAAAAAAAAAATTATAATGCAATGATACCATGAACCAAAACCATGAGAATTTAAATATAACCAAACATTGCTTTATTAAATCAAATTGAGGCCATATTTGTCACACTTTGGACTAAATTCATTTTCTTTAGCTTTGTCTATGTATTTATTTCTTCATAGGACCTCAACAACTGGAATTCAACCCCAAAATTACAAAATTAGAGTTACTAAGACAAAGGCTGCACACACATGGCTTCAATACCGAGAAATAACAGGAAGTTGATCAGTACCACACTGTATAGTGATGGGAACAAGATTGCGAATTATTTGGTTGTGTCCACCTTGTCTGACTTGATGGTTTCCTATTGCATAAATCCAATTTAATGGTTATGAAATATATTGCCTCAGACACAAAGCTGTGAATTTCATTGAGTGTTGATGAATGCGTGTATTCAATGTAGCTTTTTTTTTTTACATGGGATACTTCCCCAAAAAAGATACAGGTTTGTTTATAGAGCTAGTTCATTATTTTAGCTCAGTTTTAGCACATGATGAATTTACAAGAATAGCATGTTTTCTAGCCTTTTCAGTTAATCATTGGGCTCTTTTTGCAGTGTATTAAAGCTAAAGTAAAGTACATTTTAGGCTGTTAAGGTCATTTTTTGTTCTAATGGAATTATTGGATTTCATCATAATTAACTGAAGCAGCTACTCAGATCACCAATAATAATCTTTCAAAATAAGCTCAGAAGACATTCAGTGTTGAAAAACAGGTTCGAAAAACAGTTTCAAAACAGTCTAATTTGGTCCATTTCACAAATGATTAACACAGAGCTGTCATAACCCATCTGCTCATCTCATTACCACACTAAAGGACAAAGAGGATGTTTTGAATGCATTGGTCTTCCCCTACTCAAGATGATACATGAGAAAAAGTGGGATTTTGTAGCAAACACACCTAAAATAATGGAATGAAAATGGGCCAGAATAAATGTTGTACAAATAAACATTTTACTTTGTCACTTACCTGAAATCTCTAGTTTTTTTAGTACTATGAACAATTGAAGTCTTCCCAAATTATGCAAATGAGACAAATGTGGCAGCTATAGTTTCTAAATGATGTCATAACACAATTTTCTCTTTATTTTACAGAAAACAGTAACATAGATCGAACCATCAATGAGGAGCTGCACGTTAGCTGCTTACTATGGTCTTACCACAAATACCACGGTTATTGCAACTGAAGTTACTATGCAAGAGTTACAGTTTTTGTAAGACTCCTTACGGCAATTGTCATGCATTGTCATGGGAAAATACTTTTTTTTTCAGTTTAAATTTTTGCTAATTGTTTGGAATTTATGACAAGACCTTTTTTCATCATAAGCATTATTAATCAGTATGTTAAGAGCATTTTTAAGAGCATTTAAAAATAAACATAACGTATATATATATATATATATATATATATATATATATATATATATATATATATATATATATATATATATATATATATATATATATATATATTTAACTGGCAGAATTACATATATTTAACAGGAAACCCTATTTAACTGGCAGCATTCCTCTAAGTTTCACCAAGATAGCAAGATAGCGGCCCACTCTAAGGTGACTCAAGCCCTGCAACAGGAGGGGGTCCAGATGAAGGCCAAAGAACAATTCCAAAATCTGTGATTTCTAGAATATTGCAGCCTTACAGTGACAGTAATTCCCCCCAAAAGACTGGTTGTCCATGTAAGACAAATGCACGAAAAGACAGGATAATGCAGAGACTCTCAGTGGGGAATTGGTTCAACACTGCAGCTGGAATTGTCTGCCTAAATGCGCACTCTGCAGTTACCAAGTCTCTCCAAATCAAATGGCTAAGCTCACATTTGCTGAGGAGCATGTTGTGCGGAAAAAGGAGAACTGGTCCAAAGTTCACTTTAGTTGATGAGAGCAGGTTTCATTTATTTGGGTCTGATGGGAAATATTTTGTTGAAAGGTGGAGGAGGAAGAGTCATGGTTTGGGGGATGTTTTGTGCAGCAGAACTTGGGCCTCTTCTACAGCTATGGAAGTGTGAATACAAATGTTTATCATAACCTCTTTCAGCAACATGGTATTCCTTCCCTGCAGGCATATCTCAATCAATGACAAAAAGACAATGCCACCGTCACACTGCAAAAGAGGTAAAGCAGTTCCGTGAAGCTAAGAACATTGAAATAACGAAATGGCCAACTTAGAGTCCTGATCTAAACCTGACTGAAAATCTCTGGAAAACCTTTGGCAACAGAGTAATGTCTAAGAATCCCACTACAGTTACCGAACTATGTAAGAGAGTGAAGAATTTTAATTTTATACCACTTCTAGTGTAAATATTTTAAGATAAATGTTTTGTCACATAAATGACGCAAAGTAGATTTCATTACAACTTGACCACACATACCAGTTGATTTCAGTGATTCACTGATCTTGTTTCCTGTGGCGAAAGGTGTCTTGTGTTGCACAATCTGTCCGTCTTTGGTGTATATAAGAGGGGAGCAAAACGCAAGATTCCATTGATTTCTTGAAAGAGAAGCAACATGAAGAGCTACTACAAGCTGGGCGTTCTAATCACCTTGGTGGTCTCTGCTTACACCAGCCCTATAGCGCCACTTGCTGGCAAAGACCGAGTTAGCATTGCAAAGGTAATTTGCACACTTTGAACTAGCTTGTCAATACTGTTAGATACTGAATGCAAACTAACTTTGCACTTTTTTTTAGGATTACCTGACTAAATTGTATGGCCTGCCAAAGCAGTCCTCTCCTGATGCTGAAAAACGTGTCTCGAGTGACATGAATCAGAGGTTGAAAGAGATGCAGCAGTTCTTTAGACTCAAGGTAACAGGAAAGCTGGATGATGAGACGCTGGAGGTGATGAAGAAGCCACGATGCGGGGTTCCAGATGTTGCGGCGTACTCCACTTTTCAAGGGAACTACAAGTGGAAAAAACATGCACTGACCTACAGGTAAGACCTGCTAATAGATAAAACTGTTTAAGCCAAAACTGATTAAAAAGAACTCGTAACATTTAGTATCTTTTCTTTTCTTTTTTTTTGTTGTTGCCAGGATTGAGAACTACACCCCTGACATGTCTGTAGCAGAGGTGGATGATTCCATCAAAAGGGCCCTGCAAGTGTGGGCAGATGTCACTCCTCTGAGATTCAGCCGTGTCAACAGGGGGACAGCCGACATCATGATCTCCTTTGCTGTTGGAGGTCAGTTTTTTAAACTAACCATTAATACGACAGAAATATGAAATTTCTATTTTGAATTTGCCAAATGTTCAGTTAGGTGGTTGTCAACAAATGCTCCATTTGTTGAATGCTTTTTACTACATATGGGAGAGACAGAGTTTAAGAGTGCTTAAAATAAGACAAATCTCTCGTTCTTTCCAGATCATCAGGATGGTTACCCCTTTGATGGTCCAGATGGTTTTCTGGCTCACGCTTTCCCTCCATTTGAAGGCCTCGGTGGTGATGCCCATTTTGACGATGACGAGAAGTTTTCCTTCAGATCTCCTGAAGGTGAGGGCAGTTTAATTTCAAAAAGTCTCCAGTTTGTACCAATGCACAAAATAAAAACCAGCTGTATTCTCATTCCCACTTATTCCCCAGGCTACAATTTGTTCCTGGTGGCTGCCCATGAGTTTGGACACTCTCTAGGGCTCGACCATTCCCAGGATCCGGGTGCACTGATGTTTCCCACTTACGTTTACAGAGACATCGATACCTTTGCCCTCCCTAAAGACGATGTCAACGGAATCCAGTCTCTTTATGGTAAAGTTGCTACGAATGAGATGCATCAGAGATGGTTTGAAAATACACAGAATGTGACGCTCCTAATGATTTGACTTTTTTTTTATTAAACAGGCCCAAACCCTGATGTCAATCCTGTAGATCCAAAACCCACACCACCAGGTACCCCAAACAAATGTGATCCCAAACTGGTGCTAGATGCTGTCACCATGCTCCGTGGAGAGCTCATGTTCTTCAAGAGCCGGTAAACAGAGACAGAAATGCTTTCTGATGTAAACGTGACCTCGTGTGCTGTGACGAGTTTCAGCATCTGGCTTTATTTGCAGCTTCTTCTGGCGCAGTTATCCTCTGAGTGCAACCGTTGAACTTCATCTCATCAAAGGCTTCTGGCCTGAGATTCCAGATAATATTGATGCAGCATTCGAGAGTCCTTCGGAGGACAAAGTCTTCATTATCAAAGGTAAAAACCATATGAATATAAATGGCAGAACTCTTAAAAATAAAGGTTCCAAAAGGGGGGTGCATAGCGATGCCACAGAAGAACCTTTTTAGGCTCCTCAAAGAACTTTAAAAGAACCACTTTTTCTATGTGTAAAGAACATTTTAACCTTTTTCCACTATAAAGAACCTTTTGTCCAGTGGAAAGATATTTCACCCTTTTAAAAATAAAGGGACATTGATGGTTCCATGAAGAACCTTTAACCTTTCCAATGCACAAAAGGTTCTTACTAGTGGAAGTTAAGTGCATGGATGTTAAAGGTTTTTCATGGAACCACCGATGCCAGTAAAGAATGTTTATTTTTAAGAGTTAAGATAGTTATTTCATAGGAGACTTGAAATATAATTAGAAAATGTTGTCACTCCTCAGGTGAGAAGGTCTGGGCTCTCTATGGCTATGATATGGTACAGGGATATCCCAAAAGTCTCAGCATGTTCAGTTTCCCAAGTAAAGTGAAGAAAATCGACGCAGTCCTCTATGATGAGACAAGCTACAAAATCCTGTTTTTCGTTAACAACCAGATTTATAGGTCAGTAAATCACTTAATCTGATCGAACTGGTCATCTTTTTCAGGAATCTTCAAGTAACATGAATTTATTTTGCACAGTTATAATGAGGAACAGCACAAAATGGAGACTGGTTATCCTAAACCGGTGCAAGATATTTTCTCTGGAATGACAGGGAAGGTGACCGCAGCCTTCCAGTATAAAGGTATGGGTTTTGCATACATTTATTTACATTCATTCATTCATTTAGCAGATGCTTTTATCCAAATTGGTTTACAAACAAGAAAATCTGAAGTTAAATCCCATCTAACATGGTCTTTCATGGTCTTTTTAGGTTTCAACTATCTCTTCAGTGGACCAAATTTGTTTGAGTTTGGTGCCCACAACAACAAGCTGATCCGTGTTCTCAACAACAATTATTTCCTGCCCTGTTAGTCAGTTAATGTTGAGTTTCTCTTTAAAGCTCAGCAATATACTGTCTGCACATAGTAAAATATGAACCCTCAGTATTTTAAAGTAAATTATTAAGTAACTTATTAACTTTCTCATTTATTTGACCAAAAAAGTAGGTATTATAGTATATCCTTATTATTAAGGATCCTTCGTATGTGCAGCAAAATGACAAAATAAAACATGTCTTCTGATTGATGCAGTTTCAATATAAAGAATTGAGCAATTTGCTGAACAATCTGAATCCTGTTTTTTGTTTCAATTTTTATTTTATTTTATTGTTTTTTTAATCTGTCTGACACCTAATGTAGAATTTAGAAATTAGCTACAGTACATGGATGAAATCACTATAGGCCTAATATCTGAAACATAATCAAGTGATCATAGATGTTTCAAGTCTGTGTGTAAAATTGTGCAAAATTACAGGAAATAAAAATCAGGTAAAAAAATAAATAATAATATTTGTGATTATAATTTTTAATCATGTAAATGTGTGTATTTAATAATATATGCACACATTTTTAATAATAATATAAATATTTGGTGTAAGTTATATGTATTTTTACTCTCTCTCTCTATATATATACTTATTAGTAAATATCTAACATCTATTTAAAATACTACTACTACTGAAAATGTTTAAATATTTAACGATAATCTAAAATATTTTGGTGAAAGTTTATAATCAATGTATTTTTTATATTTCTAAAAAAATACAATTAATGGAAATAGAAATACTTACTTTTTTATTTTGAAATGTGTTTTATTTTAATGTAAACAATATGAAAAAATAACTTTGGCCTATACAAAGGAAAGGATCAAAGGCACATACAACAAATAAAAAAATACATGAATGATATAGTGATAGATATATAATGTATATAGGTGAAATTTAATTTAATGTGGTATAATATTATAGTAATTTTAACATATGCTTCAGACATTTATTTCCTACCTACACAGTAAAACGTCCTGTGTATGGGAAAAGACATAAAAAACCAAGGACACGTCAAGACAGGGGTAGCTTTGCAAAAGATGGCATGCTGAAAGGTGGGTGCTACAAGAGAAATTAACCCTTGACCCTAAACTTAACCAATGAGAAAGACGTTTATCCATGCCCTAATCTTTCGCCACGCTCACTGCTCCAACCTGCAGTTACCACTTCTTGGACACATCAACTGTTTTTCTCGGGCGATGCCAGTTTAACATTAATGACAGATTAAGATGTTCCTGCAACATTCTTCTTATATCTATGTCACCCAAATCTGGAATCTCTTCTTTGGTGTCCTCTTGACTCATCCTTGTCCTTGCCTAACCCACATCCTCTATTTCCATCATCTGTAATCTGCTATTATATCCATGTCTTCACATGCTCCCATCATCAACCCTCTTTTTTTAATGTGTCTAAAAAAAAGGGTGAAACCTGTTCAAGTAACTTCTTGAGGCACATTTCTCCACTTTACTTCCTCACAAAGACATCATGCATTTTTTTGAAAGTCTCGGTCATTCGTTATAAATTATTACTCATTCCTCTGACAATGAAGAGAGACAACGATCGGCGTTACCTGCAGATCTTACATAACTCCTCAAGCACACCTTTGATTTATTTTGTTCTGAAATGAAGCAGATAGCAATTAACACTAACGGAAATCCTAACCCTAAAAAATTCTACATTTACCATTTTATAAGCGAATAAAGATAACATTTTTCTTTTTCTGGATGTGAGAGGAGGTCTAAGTGTTGCTAACTTCTTTGGATGTTTCAGCATTTCACTGAATAAAAATGTTTTAATGTAGTAACAGACTACTTTACCAGGTTACTTTTCCATTTGGGTTACTTTTCAATTTATAATCATTAATATATAACTTTTAGAGACAATACATTTTAACTTGAGGATAAAAGTGTGAAATTGCTACCGTGTATATGCTGCAACTGTGTATTATTTTAAACAAGGCATTATGTTTAGATTTAAGTTAAAATAATGTTAAAACAATGCTTTTATAAGCAAAAAGTATACATAAATAAAATATGTCAATAGAAAATTGTGTCATACAGTACTGACTTCTTGAAAAGCCAGTTTTTATGTTGTCTATTTAGCGCCCTTGTCTGCCTTGTCTAAATTTATTTTTAGGGCATTTCAAATGTTTTTCCCTCTGCAAATATTGATATGTAATTATTTACGATTAATGAATTAATGAGCAAATCATGTAATATCAATAAATCATTATGATACCATTCATCCAATTCCTGATAAGACCCATCACTAAACTTGTTTTTATGATTAATTTAACATATAAAGTTAATTTAAAATGGACAAAACAACGAAGAAACTTTTTTGGGGGAAAAGCGACTTTTTCCAGGCTATTTTCAAAGCCAGTAATTTCCATGATGAAAATAATAACTGAAGCTGAACTGCAAATGCAGAAGAAAAATAAAATGCAAAAATGTAATCAGTACTTTACAAGTTACCATAAAACTGTAAGAAGTACAATGTTTTTTCTTCAGAAATGTAATCAAGTAGGTACAAGAAGTCATTATAAATAGTAATTGAGTAAGGTACAAATCCCCCAAAATAATGCTTAAGCACAGTAATCAAGTCTCATTTGTACTAAGTATTTTATATCCCTAGTAATGCTTGTAATTTTATCACTGTATTTTAATAATGGAGCATAAAATTTAAAAACATAAACAATAGTTTGCTCTTGTTTGTGCTTATAAAACACAGAAAAAGCTAACAACAAATGTTTTGCCGTTAAATAAAGGTATGAGGAAGAGAAATTATATTAATATCTGGGCGAAGAAGGAAGAGGCTGTGTCAAGCTGAAAATCCTGTTATAATTGTCTTTCCTGTCAGTTTGATGGTTTAATTTCACCTGTTGCCCAACACCTCACAGTTTTAAGTGTATATAAGTCATTACCAGACCTTCGTCAGTCAGAAGTGAAGCACAAGAGCAGAAGAATCAACTCTCAACATGGGGATTCAGAGCCAGCTATGTTTTCTTGCAAGCCTGGTGCTGGTTATTCACGCCGCACCGACTTCAAAGCCCGCTGATGATTATGAGATTGCAAAGGTTTATATATATAAATATAATTTATATATAAATAATTAATATATAAATATATAATTAATACAATAATCCTTGTTTTTTTTTTATTTTTAGGGATATTTGATAAGCTTCTACAATCTGGTATATAGACCTCCTAGTCCCACAGGAAAGCAGCCAGATCCACTAACCAGTAAATTGGAAGAGATGCAGAAGTTTTTCAGGCTTAAGGTCACTGGAAAGCTGGACAAAGAAACACTGGAGGTGATGAAGAAGCCCCGCTGTGGAGTTCCAGATGTTGCTGCGTACTCCACATTTGGAGGCAAACCCAAATGGCAGACCAAACAGGTCACCTACAGGTGTGTGTCTGAGTAGTTTTCTTTGCATGAATGGAAAAAGAAAGAGTAAAAGGAGCAGATAAAGATAATGGTCCTTTTCCACAGAATCGTGAACTACACTCCTGACATGTCAACTGCTGAAGTGGATCAATCCATAAAGAAAGCGCTGCAGGTCTGGGCCGATGTCACTCCTCTGAGATTCACTCGTATTAACAAAGGCATAGCTGACATCATGATCTCCTTTGCTACAAGGGGTAAGATACATCTATCAGTGTATCTATATTTATATTTTAACAACCATGTGCTTTTCATTTTGTTGAATTCTTTTGAACTAAATTTAAACTATTTTTTTTTGGAGATTATTTTAATTCAATGTAAAACAGATAGATGTAAAACTAAACTCTTACCTACAGATCATGGCGATGGTCAGCCATTTGACGGACCACTAGGCACATTGGCTCATGCGTTTAAACCTTCTCCTGGAATCGGTGGAGATGCACATTTCGATGATGATGAGTCTTTCACATTCCGCTCATCTAAAGGTGAGTTTTTTTTTTTTTTGGCTGTAATACTTTTCAAAGTTTCAACTTTGACATCACATCAAAAATCTAAAGCGGCAATTCATCTTTTAAATTGCACCTAAACTTTTCTGCTTAATTTCTCCACAGGTCATGTCCTGTTCTTGGTGGCCGCCCATGAGTTTGGTCACTCTTTGGGTCTTTCTCATTCTGACGTTCCTGGCTCTCTGATGTTTCCCACATACAGCTTTACTGATCCGGATCGTTTCTCTCTGCCCAGTGATGACATCAGAGGGATTCAGTCACTCTATGGTATTATGTTCATCAAGAGGATAACTATAATATATAATTTCTGAGTCAAAAATATTGGGTTGTTGTTAACTATGTGGTAATCACATCAGGTCAACCTGATCGAGAACCAGCAATTACTCCTTGTCATCTGGTCTGGGATGCAGTGACGACTTTTAAGGGAGAAACAATGTTTTTTAAGGATAGGTAACACATAAAAACAGGCAGTCTTATGTATTTTTTTATACAGTATAAACATAAAATATTTAAATTGAATGTCTCTCTCTTCAGCTTTTTCTGGCGTATATCTCCGAGCAGAAGCACAGCTCAACTTCCCATCAAAAGTTTCTGGCCCAACGCTCCAGATAATATAGATGCTGCTTATGAGGATCCAGTGCAAGATAAACTTTTCCTATTCAAAGGTACCTCCTCAAACAATATGGGGATTCTGAAACCACAATCACCCTTACAATCTCTATCCATGCTCTGAAAAACTCTTATCCTGGCTTGTATTTATTTATAGGTAAACAAGTCTGGGCATTTAATTACAAAAATCTTGAGCCAGGCTATCCTAAGCCTCTCAGCAGTTTTGGTCTGCCAGCATCTGTGACAAAAGTTGATGCTGCCGTCCACAACAAGAACTCAGGAAAAACACTGCTCTTCTTTGACATATATTACTACAGGTGGGTCAAGTGCTGCATCATAAACAAAAATCCTTAACATTTGCTCTGAAAAGATATTAGAATTTAAAATGTCCCCGTTTTTGGTAGCTATGATGAGAGAGAAGAGAAGATGGACAGTGGGAATCCCAAACGAGTGGAAAATGGATTTCCAGGGTTTACTGGAGAGGTTACAGCAGCCCACATGTCCAACAGTAGGTGTTTGTTACTTTACTTTCTGCACATCTGCAACAATACAAATCAATTATTCTAACATTACTGTACAATTTCATGAAGTTCAATTACTTATTTTCTTCCAGATAACATTTATCTCTACAGCGGGGCAAATTTGTATGAGTTCAGCTCAAACAACAGAAATCTCCTTCGTTTGCTGAAGAGCGATTACTTCCTGCCCTGTCAGGTTCCCTGAAACATGGATGGAGATGGAGTGTAACACATTATTTTAAAACTACAGCACTTTAATAAAAGGAACATTTAATTAATTGTTCACTGTATCTCTGCGAACTGCTGTTTACAGTTGTCACTGGACTTCTAGTTTACTGCTGTTACCATTTTAAAAGAATGAATTGTTACAGGATCGTTTTAGTGTTATTGATTATTTTCAAATAAATTGAAGAACTTAATTCAAGAGTGTCAGAATGTTCATTTTGGCAGGGAAATACTCAGACCCCAAAGCCTTTCAGACTTAACTAACATTTAATCTAAAACCAACATAAATTATAAACTTCATAAAAACTGATAGATCAAATCAGCTATAAATCCAACAACACATTTTTTTTTAAATATCAGATCACAGCACATTTTGAGGTTGATATTTCTAAGAAAAATAAATATATATATAGCCATCAGTGCAAACACCACCTCAGTGGCATCAGGAAAATTGTGCCCAGCAGGCATATGCATTTACAGTAACCCTCTGGCAGTCTGGTTTTAAGGGATACAGAAATTAAAGGGTTAATCCAAACCATCAAGACTGAAACAAACATACACAAAACGATATATAAAACTTTAGTTACACTTTACAATAAGGTTTCAGTTATTAACATTAACTATATTAATTAACGTGAACAATAATTATATAGCATGTATTAATGCCAGTTAATATTCAAAACTTAAACATAAAAAAAAAAGTTTTATCTGTTAACATTAGTTTATGCACTGTGAACTATCATCAAAAAACATTTCAATTTCAATTTCAATTTCAATTTTATTTCTATAGCGCATTTACAACAGCCTCCCGGCTGACCAAAGTTTTTTACAGAAGAGCAAGAATATAACACATACATGAAAAATAGACCAGACTTTTTTTTTTTTTTTTTTTTAAATCAACAAACATTTATAAATTTGGTGAAAATATATTGTTCATTGTTAGTTCGTTAGTTAATACATTTATTAATATTTACAAATGAGACTTTATTATAAAGTGTTACATAAACCTTTATTGATTTACATTGCTTGTATTATTTTGGGGTACGTTGATATTCTGATGATTTTTTTTTCAAGCACATTTTATCAATTCCAAACAACATCAATCTTAATAACTACTATTAATTTTGTATTTAATCATTCATGAGTGACATATAATTGTCCATTACTAGTAGTACTATTGGTACTACTAAATCTCAGTGCTGCGTTTGACACTGTTGATCACAATATACTACTAGAGAGACTGGAAAACTGAGTCGGGCTTTCTGGGATGGTAGTCATATAGTTCAGGTCATACTTAGAAAAATGGGATGAAATATTTTTTTTCCAGTCAAAATAAAAATTCATGCCTTACAGGGCTAAAATATCAAGAGGGCTTTTCAATCAAAATTGATGAACCCACTCTAATTTTCTAACATTAAATTTCTAATTTTATCTTATTAATAGTAATAAATATCTAACACCTACCTAAAATGTTCACAAAACATATGATGTCATAAAACACTGAATTTTTTTTAATATTATTATTTTTAAATACTTTATTTATTGGAGTTCATGATAAAAATGAAAAAGTTCAATTACAATTACAAACACAAAAGTTACAATGTCCCTTGTTTATCCAGCTTATCACCTGTTGTTCCCCGTAGAAGGCTGAACTAAGAGAAAAGTATCACACATACATCACAAAAATGACAAAAAAGTAAGTAAATAAATAAATAAATAGTTAAATAGAAGTTTTTTAAATGTTGAAAACCAAGAAAAAATTTAATAACAATAACAGAATACATAATAATGCAAGGTAAAGCAAACAAACAAATAAGTAAATAAACAGATACATATATACAGATTCATAAAATAATTGATATTAAAGGTGGTAAGGGGGGATTAGAATCATTCTTTAAGCAGGTGTGATTCTTCAAAAGATCTCAGAAAGGGAGTCTAGGGCAGTTGCATATAAGGTTTTGTCACAGCCAGCAGCTGAATTGCCCTTGACAGCCACCAGAGGGCATTTCTCTGATATCACTGCTTCTTGCATTGAACTACAACTCCCATCATCCTTTGCCTGGCCTATCAAGTCTCATTGCCTCCAGCTGTGTGTGATTTACCCATTTAGCTCACCTGTATATATATTTGGCTAACTAAGCTTTGGATTGTGGTGGAATTGTACTATGCTTGCTGTTTTCGGCTTGTGTGATGTTTTTTGCGCTTTTGTTTCATGTGGGTTACTTCATTAAATGCCGCACTTGGATCTTTTGTAGAGTCTGTGAGTGTTTTGTGACAGGTTTAGACTAGTCTTACAAGTTAGTCATCTATTTAATTTTTTTTTTACATACAAGTTATATAAGTACAGTTACATAAGAGCATTCATTAGTTTAGTTGTATCCAAAAATAAGACTGATTACCTCTTGGCTAACCGAGGCTGTTTATGCAACTTCCGTTTTGAGCCTCAAATGGTAAATTTTGTCTTTTCAAGTAGAATTTAGGTCATAACCTCTTTAATCCTTCTACCATGGTTTGGAGGATCAACCCTTTTCTACTGTAATGGAACACCTTGCTAAAAGTGAAATAATGGCAATAACTCTATATATTTCTCTCTCTTCTCTATACCCAAGATGGCTATTGGCTAGGGATCAGGGTCAATAATAAAATCAAAGATATTTTATAGGATTCAAAGATCTCCCTCCAAAATTCCTCCAACCTGGGACAAGACCAAAACATATGAGCTGTTGTGGCAGGTGAGTGCGAGCACCCTTTGCATGCAAAACTAACAATGGGATAAATCTTAGCTAGTTTTGAGTTGAAATAAAGTCTGGAAAGTATCTTAAATAGGATGAGAGCATAGGGAGATTTTATAGATGCACAAAATTTACCTGGCTTAGAGCATCATTCCATTCTCTCTTCGTTAAGCCTATGCCCAAATCACACTGGCAGGCTGTCTGAATACTCTCTAAATTTTGTGCATCTGTAGAGGGTATAATTAAGAGATAGTCTACTGTAAGGCTAGCTGTGCATTAAATGATTTTAATGCACAACACGGAGGCAAAGATCCACCCGATGCGAAGAGGACTGCATGAAAATCTTTGGAAAGGTCCTGATTTGTATGAATCTGAAAAAGTAAGATCGAAGCAAATCAATGTTCAAGCTTTTCAAAAGTACAAAAGGTGTTATGTAAATGATAATTGTACATCCAGCCGGATGTTCTCGCAGAATAAACCCAGACAGGGTGATCAGGACCCTGATGGGGCCTTATTACATGCTTATAACCCGCTTATTACACGGCCCTTTGCCACATAAGTAAATAATTCGATGCAAAATATTGATTTGAGTTTAAATATTTGAACGCAAAGCCAAAGACAGCAGTTGCGAGCAAGCTGAAAATTCAAACTGAATGGACATTTAAGGGAAACCACGTATTACACAACAATTCACCACAAAAATAATTAAGGCAATAAAAGAATTAAGATGAAAATATTTTAAAAACTTACAAGTTTGTTAGTTCTCTTATAAAACAAAATGGCAGCAGCTTAACATACCTTGGAATAACATACCTATAACATACCCAGGGATAACATACCTTGGAATGTCGCGATTGAACAATCAGAATCAAATATTCCACAGAGTCATGTAATTATTAAAAATAAAGCAATAAGCCCCAAGAAGCCATGGTTTACTGTGAATTTATAAAAGCTAAGGGGCGTTGTTAGGCACGACGTGAAGTGGGGCTTATTGCTTTTATAAAACGGTTATTCCATATACATATAATGTTTTACAGAATAAAACAGAGCAAATAAAGTGTAAAGATATAAATAAAAAATGATTCTTCCACCAAACAATGTAGTTCCTCAGAAACAGTTGTTACAACAAAGTGGTTGCCGAGCAACACAAAGTAAACAAGGTGTAAGTTTGTAAATTACAACAGCTTTGAATGCGGCTCAACCAATCAGAGACCAGAACTATCCATTTTTATAGTCAAGTCCAGTCACCTTTATTTATATAGCGCTTTAAACAAAATACATTGCGTCAAAGCAACTGAACAACATTCATTAGGAAAACAGTGTGTCAATAATGCAAAATGATAGTTAAAGGCAGTTCATCATTGAATTCAGTGATGTCATCTCTGTTCAGTTAAATAGTGTCTGTGCATTTATTTGCAATCAAGTCAACGATATCGCTGTAGATGAAGTGACCCCAACTAAGCAAGCCAGAGGCGACAGCGGCAAGGAACCGAAACTCCATCGGTGACAGAATGGAGAAAAAAACCTTGGGAGAAACCAGGCTCAGTTGGGGGGCCAGTTCTCCTCTGACCAGACGAAACCAGTAGTTCAATTCCAGGCTGCAGCAAAGTCAGATTGTGCAGAAGAATCATCTGTTTCCAGTGGTCTTGTCCTGGTGGTCCTCTGAGACAAGATCTTTACAGGGGATCTGTATCTGGGGCTCTAGTTGTCCTGTCTTTCAGGGCAGTAGAGGTCCTTTCTAGGTGCTGATCCACCATCTGGTCTGGATACGTACTGGATCCGGGTGACTGCAGTGACCCTCTGATCTGGATACAGACTGGATCTGGTGGCTACGGTGACCTCAGAATAAGAGAGAAACAGACAAATATTAGCGTAGATGCCATATATAATAAATAATAAATCTTAAGACACCCTGATCCCTTTCTGTTAAAGGTGCCATAGAATGCATTGATACAATATTTTAAATTGTTCTCTTGTCCCCAGAGTGTGTATGTAAAGTTTTATCTCTTTTGTAATGATACATCTTCTGATGCAACGCTAGGGCACATCATCAGTGATGTTTCTGATCTCACTGGGTGTTTCAGGTCTTTCGAAACATCAGACACCCTCCTTCAGGCGACCCTGCTGAGGTTGATCAGGCCTCAGCTTGTGCCCTAGCAACATTTAACAACGGATCCGCTCTTTTAATCCAGGGCCACCTCAAAGCCTTCTCTGCAGCCTCTGTGCTATTGCTGATAGCCCTTCTGCTTCTCTCTCCTGTGATGCCGAGTGCAGTATAGGCCCCATAGAGGGACTTCCCCGCAAAGCCTCTGCACCCCACCTCCACAGGTAAGCACCTTGGCTTTCAGCCTTGGTTGTGGTAAGTCGTTGACAGGGCCATCATATTTCTCCCTCTTCCTTTCATAGGCTTCCTCCATTCGGTCTTCCCATGGCACAGTGAGCTCCAACATGACCAGGTTCTTTGTAGCCTCGGATACCAAGACAATGTCAGGTCTCAGAGTGGTTTTAAGATTATGCTGGAGAAATTTAAGCTGTCTGCCCAAGTCAACTATCAGCTGCCTATCCTTTGCAGTGTTCAGAATCCCTGCTGTTATCCTGGAAGATCTTTCTGGTCTCTCTCCAGCCCTGATGAAGCTAATGGTTTGCTTGGAGCGCTTTGACCTCCGACAGCTAATGATGCTAACCTGGATGCTCTCTGCAATTGTTTCCAGCACCTGGTCATGCCGCCAGCGATATCGGCCTTCTCCCAAAGCTCTTGGGTAGCAGCTCAAGATGTGCTCAAGGGTTCCCTTTCTCTGGCAAGGGGACATGCTGGAGTATCGACCAGACCCCAGGTGTGCAGGTTGGACGGGCTGGGGAGGACGTCATAGACTGCCTGAACTAGGAGCTTGAAGCAGTGTGGCTCTGCCTGCCAGAGGTCTGTCTACGTGATATTCCTCTCCACAGCTTGTTCCCATCTAGTCCAGGCACCCTGACATGTCATTCCCACTGCTTTGCTGGACCTCTCCTCCTCCACCGCTGCCCTTACCTCATTTTGAACCAGCTGTCTCCGCTTCTTTCCCCGAGCCTTGTCAAATCTGGGCCCTTGAAAGGTTCCTAGCCCAGCCCTTCCTCTGGCCACTGCTCCCACTAGAACACCATGGCGAAGCCGTGACTCTGCCTGGTCCACTGCCACCTCTGCCCTCCATTTTCTACCAGTCTTTAACTCTACCCCTGCCTCAGAGACTGTGGGGTCCCTAGATTCATGGAGCTGCCGCAATTCTCTTACGTGCAAGACCTTGAACTCCTCATCGATGGATTTTAGTGGTAGCTGTAGCTTGCAGGTGTTTCCATAAAGGGCAATGCTGCTTAAACTCCTCGGGAATCCCAGCCATCTCCTTAGTTAGCGGCTGACTCTCTTTTGTAATTCAGAGATGGTGGAAATCGGAAACTCGTACAGAAGCAGAGGCCACAGTATCTTTGGCAGAATCCCATGCTGGTACACCCATGCCTTAAATTTTCCAGGGAGCCCAGTTTTATTGACCTTCTTCAGCCACCCCTCCAGCTCCTCGCAGGTGTTTTTGACCTCGCAGGTGACCCAGCTGAGGTTGATCAGCTTATGCCCTAGCAGCATTTAACCAAGGATCTGCTCTTTTAATCCAGAGCCACCTCGAAGCCTTCTCTGCAGCCTCTGTGCTATTGCTGATAGCCCTTCTCCTTCTCTCTCCTGTGATAGTGAGTGCAGTATACTACAGAATTAGAGAGATGGCAGATAAAAAAGAGGGTTTACAATCAGGCAAGAGGCAGGACCCGCTTAAATATTGGGGCAGCTTTCCAGTGGTGGAGAGAAACTCAAGGATTGGGAAGGGCTCGAATCGGATGCCAAGGTTTCTTTGTTTCTTTTTGATAGGTGAGTAACGTTGATTTTGCATTGTTTCACACAACCTATCCATGTTGGCTTTTGTTTGAATATGCTTGTGTGTCATCTTTGCTTGTTTCCGCGATCGTCGTTGCCATGGTAGCGTATGTACGTGTGGGGTGAAGATTTCAAAATAGGGGTAAGGCACGGTGGCCGAGAGAGCTCAACGCGCTGCAACGTCACAAAACGCGTTTAAATAGAAAAAGCACCAGCAAATCAAGAAAAGTTCTTCATCAGTTTGACAGCACACATGCTGCAAATACTCACAACACAACGAAATACAAAAACTGTCGGGTCTCGGGGTTAATCACCTGTCTTTTTGGTGTGGGTGTGTGTGTGTGTTGGGATGGTTTGACAGCTCACCACGTCTGCCTGTTTGTGTTTTCCCCGCCTCCCTTGTTCCCCGTTGTTAACCATAATTGCTCGCCACCTGTTCTCTATGTCCTTCTAATTGTCCCCCTTTATTATTCCCTGTGTTTCTCTGTCTATTGTCAGACTGTTGTTATTCGTTCCAATAGCTCCGATCATCTAGCAGCTCTTTGTACTCACCCTGTTGTGTCTTGTCCTCAGGCTCCAGTGTGTTTGGCTTATTTCTCTGCTCTAGTTCTTACAAGCCCAGAGCTCCTAGTAGCTTCTGCTGTTCATCCTGTCACTACGAGTGAATCCTGTGAAACGTGACTCATCTGCTGTTCATCCTGTCACTACGAGTGAATCCTGTGAAACGTGACTCATCTGCTGTTCATCCTGTCACTACGAGTGAATCCTGTGAAACGTGACTCATCTGCTGTTCATCCTGTCACTGCGAGTGAAACCTGTGGAACGTGACTCTTTCTTCTCTGTCTCCGCTTTGTGAATAAAGCCTTGAGTTTACCCGCACCTGAATCCAGCCTGCTTTCTCCTGACAGAACAGTCTGACCATATTATGGATTCAGCGGGATCTGGTCCGCTTCGCGCGGCTCTCGCTCAACAGGGAGTGTTGATCGGGCAGCATGCCACTCAGCTCAACACCAACGCGCTGGATGTGGAGGTTCTCAGTGCCCGAGTCTCCGAACTCCTCACACGGGTGGACGATCTTCAGCAAGAGGCAACGAGCCGGGGTCCCGTTCCTCACACCGGTATGTCACACGAGTCCGAACCCCATGCCAACAATCCGCCGGTCTACGATGGCGATCCTAACGCCTGTCAAGCGTTTCTCAGCTCAAGCTCTCCTGCAACACGCACTCAGCTGCCGTTCCAACTCTCCTTCCAGAGTCATTCACACACTGGACTCGCCCTTGTGGACTCAGGGGCTGAGGGGAACTTCCTTGATGCTGCCTCTGCTCAACGTTGGAAGATCCCGCTTGTTCCTTTGACTAGCCCCGTTTCAGCATGGTCATTAGCTGGCCGTCCCCTTACCACCATCACCCACGTCACTCCCAAGATAGACCTCCATATTGCTGCCAGTCATCATGAGCGGATTGAACTGTTTATTATTGATTCCCCTAAGGCTCCTTTAGTTCTGGGACACCCATGGTTGCACAAGCACAATCCCCACATTGATTGGGTCTATAATTCTGTTTTAGCCTGGAGTCAGTCTTGTCACGTGTCATGTTTGGGTGCTGCTTTTTGTCCTGTCTCTGTGTCTTGTGTTCCTCAGGAGGATCCCTCTGACCTGACTGGTGTTCCGGCGTAGGGTTCAGTAGGGTCCGGGCCACCTCGCTACCTCCGCATCGCCCCTACGACTGTGCCATTGATCTCCTCCCGGGCTCTTCTCCGCCTAAGGGTCGTTTATATTCCCTTTCAGGTCCAGAGAGAGAGGCCATGGACAAGTACATACGTGAGTCACTTCAGGCTGGGCTCATCCGCCATTCCTCCTCTCCCGCTGGTGCAGGGTTTTTCTTTGTTCAGAAGAAGGACGGCTCCCTGCGCCCTTGTATTGATTACAGAGGTTTGAATGACATTACTATCAAGAACAGGTACCCCCTACCTTTAATGTCTTCTGCTTTTGAATTATTACAGGGAGCTCGGGTCTTCACCAAGTTAGACCTGCGCAACGCCTACCACTTGGTGCGCATTCGGGAGGGGGATGAGTGGAAGACGGCATTTAACACCCCTTCGGGACACTACGAGTACTTGGTTCTTCCGTTTGGTCTGACCAATGCTCCAGCCGTTTTCCAGGGACTCGTCAACAGCGTGTTGGGTGACATGATTAATCAATTTGTCTTTGTGTATTTGGATGATATTTTGATTTTTTCTTCTTCTCTCCAATTACACACCCAGCATGTCAGACGGGTTCTCCAGCGGTTACTAGAGAACCAGTTGTTTGTCAAGGCGGAGAAGTGCGAATTCCACGCTGAGTCTGTTACGTTCCTTGGCCATATTATTTCTACGGAGGGGATCAAGCCTGATCCCGCTAAGATTGAAGCTGTTGCCCAGTGGCCGGTCCCTGACTCCCGGAAGGCTCTGCAGCGTTTCCTGGGTTTTGCCAACTTCTACCGGCGTTACATCCGGAATTTTGGTCAGATCGCTGCACCGCTGACAGCCTTAACCTCCACTAAGGTGTCTTTCAGGTGGAACCGGGAAGCGCAGGTAGCCTTTGACATTTTAAAGTCCCGTTTTGTCTCTGCACCTATTCTGATGGTTCCAGATCCGGAGGCCCAGTTCATTGTCGAGGTTGATGCTTCTGACGTTGGGGTTGGCGCAGTTCTATCTCAGCGTTCCCTCCATGATGGGAAGGTTCATCCTTGTGCATTCTTCTCTCGTCGTCTCAGCCCTGCAGAACGTAACTATGACATCGGCAACAGAGAGCTGCTGGCGGTACGATTGGCCTTGGGTGAGTGGCGTCATTGGTTGGAGGGGTCAGCGCAGCCCTTCTTGGTCTGGACGGATCACAAGAACCTAGAATACATCTGTTCGGCCAAGAGGCTGAGCTCGCGTCAGGCCCGCTGGGCGCTCTTCTTTGCCAGATTCAATTTCACCCTCTCGTACCGGCCGGGATCAAAGAACACCAAGCCTGATGCCCTCTCTCGCCTGTTCGGTGCTCCGGGGGGGGAGTTTGCGGCCGAGGTCATCCTTCCTGAGGGGGTGGTGGTCGGGGCTCTTTCGTGGGGTATCGAGCAGCGAGTTGAGGAGGCCGGTCGAGGGGTGCAGGTGCCGGGAGAGTGTCCGGCAGGCAGGTTGCTGGTGCCGGCTGCGCTGCGCTCTGAGGTCCTTGAGTGGGGTCACTCATCCAGGTTAGTCTGCCATCCAGGTATTCGGAGAACGTTGTCTGCCATCCGACAGCGTTTTTGGTGGCCTACTATGGCCGCAGATGTTAGACAGTTTGTGTTGGCCTGCCCCACATGTGCCCAAAGTAAGCCTGTCAATCGCCCTCCTGATGGTCTACTGCATCCTCTCCCTATCCCTTCCCGTCCTTGGTCACACATTGCCCTTGATTTCGTCTCTGGGCTTCCTCCGTCGAAGGGAAACACTGTAATTCTCACGGTGGTGGATCGCTTTTCCAAAGCGGTTCATTTTATTCCCCTGCCCAAGCTACCCTCCGCCCGGGAGACCGCCCAACTGGTGGTGGATCACGTCTTCCGTCTCCACGGGTTACCGGTGGATGTGGTTTCTGATAGGGGTCCCCAGTTCGTCTCCCGGTTCTGGAGGGAATTTTGTAGACAGATTGGGGCCTCTGCTAGTCTGTCATCTGGTTTTCATCCTCAGACCAATGGGCAGTGTGAGCGGGCCAACCAGGATCTAGGAAGAATGCTCCGCTGTCTAGCATCCAACAATCCGAGTTCCTGGTGTCAGCAGCTCTCCTGGGCAGAATACGCCCATAACACCCTTCCTGCGGCCGCGTCAGGTATGTCCCCTTTTGAGTGTGCTGTTGGTTATAATCCACCTCTGTTCCCATCACAGGAACCCGACGCAGCGGTTCCATCCGCCCTGGCTTTCGTCCAGCGCTGCCGTCGCACCTGGGAGAGAGTCAGGAGGATTTTGGTCCAAGCCTCTGACAGAACCAAGGCTGCAGCTGATCGTCGCCGGTCCTCTCCTCCTACCTATGTGTGTGGTCAACGGGTTTGGCTCTCTACCAAGGATCTGCCTCTCCGGGCGCCTTCTCGTAAGCTGGCACCCAGATTCATTGGGCCTTTCCGCATCACCAAGGTGGTTAGTCCGGTGGCGATCAGGCTCAAGCTCCCTCCTACTCTTGGTCGGGTTCACCCGGTGTTTCATGTTTCCAGGGTCAAGCCTGTGTTCTCTTCCCCCCTTAATCCTGCTTGCAGTCGCCCCACCCCCCCACCCCCTCGTCTTGTGGATGGATCTCCTACCTATACGGTTAAGAGATTACTCGATGAGCGGCGCCGCGGCAGGGGGTTTCAGTATCTTGTGGACTGGGAGGGGTATGGTCCAGAGGAGAGGTGTTGGGTGCCGTCCCGGGACATTCTGGACCGCTCGTTGATTGAGGACTTCCGGCGGCATCGAGGTAGGCCCCTTCCTAGAGCGCCAGGTGACGCTCCTGGGAGGGGGGGTACTGTCGGGTCTCGGGGTTAATCACCTGTCTTTTTGGTGTGGGTGTGTGTGTGTGTTGGGATGGTTTGACAGCTCACCATGTCTGCCTGTTTGTGTTTTCCCCGCCTCCCTTGTTCCCCGTTGTTAACCATAATTGCTCGCCACCTGTTCTCTATGTCCTTCTAATTTTTTCCCCTTTATTATTCCCTGTGTTTCTCTGTCTATTGTCAGACTGTTGTTATTCGTTCCAATAGCTCCGATCATCTAGCAGCTCTTTGTACTCACCCTGTCGTGTCTTGTCCTCAGGCTCCAGTGTGTTTGGCTTATTTCTCTGCTCTAGTTCTTACAAGCCCAGAGCTCCTAGTAGCTTCTGCTGTTCATCCTGTCACTACGAGTGAATCCTGTGAAACGTGACTCATCTGCTGTTCATCCTGTCACTACGAGTGAATCCTGTGAAACGTGACTCATCTGCTGTTCATCCTGTCACTACGAGTGAATCCTGTGAAACGTGACTCATCTGCTGTTCATCCTGTCACTGCGAGTGAAACCTGTGGAACGTGACTCTTTCTTCTCTTTCTCCGCTTTGTGAATAAAGCCTTGAGTTTACCCGCACCTGAATCCAGCCTGCTTTCTCCTGACAAAAACAAGCTGCAACAAAATGCAAATTTTTATTTTGAGTATTGATTACCATTTTTATAACCACACTTGTACAAATACCATGGTTAAACTATGGTTAGAGTAGTAAATCAATGGTTAATTTGTGCATGATTACAGTAACCATTTTTTGTTTGCTTTTTTTATATAATAAATGCATTTATTAATTCATTCATTTCAATAGTAAAACCATAGGCTATGTTTAGTTTTTGTAAGGTAAGTTGTAAAAGTAAGTTAGGCAGCTTACATAACTGTTCACAGTTACAGTAATTGTGTATTTAGTCAGCTTATTTAGCCTAATAATATCCACACACAAAAAAAGCTAAGGAATCGTATGACCAGGATTGTTAAAATAAACAAAGATATTTTCAGAGCAAACATTGATAAATTATGTCCCAGCCATATTTGTCACTTTACGGTTCCCTTAAATATTTCTGATGTGGTCTGTGTTTTTGCAGCACATTTCTTTATTTGTTTGTATTGTGAGTTTTTGCAGCAAGTGTTGTCAAACTGATGAAGATGTTTTCTTAATTTGCAGGTATTTTTGTAATTTGCAGCACGTTTAGCTCTCTCGGCCACCGTAGCAGGTCCTGTTGGGGTATGGGTGTGTTTGTTTTGTTGCTAAAGAATCGGGTCAGGGCAGAAGCAGGCTGAAGCACAATAATAATCTAACCATTACTTTGTCCCAACCTTCTCACTACAAGCTGTTCTGTTGTCAATAAACACACGACGATGGTGCTGCCACTGACGTTTACGTTCTCTTTGTGTGTATGTGCTATGACTCCTGACCCCGGGGTCGTACAAGGACATGGTAGCTGCCTCAATTGTGCCTGTAGAGGTAACCATAGTGATCATATACAGGTGCATCTCAAAAAATGTTAATGTCATGGAAAAGTTCTTTATTTTTTGTAATTTAATTCAAAAAAGCAAACTTTCTTATATACTAGATTCATTGCACACAGACTGAAATACGTCAAGAGTTTTTTGTTTTAATTCTGATGGTGACTTACAGCTTAGAAAAATTAAAAGTAGGAAACTTTTACAGAAAAATTTAAATCCAAAGTAGGCTTAATTATGCACTCAAACTTGGTTGGGGCTTCAGTGTGGTGTGGCATGAAGGCAATCAGCCTGTGGCACTGCTTAAGTGTTATTGAAGCCCAGGTTGCTTTGATAGCGCCCTTCAGCTCCTCTGTATTGTTTGTCAGATGTTACTTCTCTTCCTCTTCACATTACCCCATAGATTCTCTGTGAGGTTCAGGTCAGGTGAGCTGGCTGGCCAATCAAGCACAGTAGTATCATGGTCAACACTTTGGTCCTGCTGGAAGAGGAAATCAGCATCTTCATAAAGCTTGTCAGCAGATGGAAGATGGAAGTGCTCCCAAAACTCTCCTGGTAAATGGCTGCATTAACTTTGAACTTGATAAAACTCAATGGAGCAACACCAGCAGACATCACGGCTCCCCAAATCACCTCTGACTTCAAAAACTTCACACTGGACTTTTGATTCTGTGCCTCTCCAGTCTTCCTCCAGACTCCAGACATTGATTTCCAAATGAAATGCTAAATTTACTTTCATCTGAAAAGAGGACTGTGGACCACTGAGCAGCAGTCCAGATATTTTTCTCCTTACCCCAGGTGAAATGCTTCTGATGTTTTTTTTCTGGTTCAGGAGTGGCTTGTTTCTAGGAATGTGACAGCTGTAGCCCTTTTCCTGAAGACGTCTGAGTGAGGTGACTCTTGATGCGCTGACTCCAGCTTCAGTCCACTCCTTGTGACACTCTTCAAAGTTCTTGAATCGGCTTTTCCTGATAATCTTCTCAAGGCGGTGGTCATCCCTGTTGCTTGTGCACCTTTTCCTACCACACCTTTTCCTTTTAATCAACTGTCTATGAATATATTTTGATACAGCACTCTGTGAACAGCCAGTCCTTTCAGCAATGACCTTCTGGGGCTTAACCTCCTTGTGGAGGGTGTTGATGATTGTCTTCTGGACAACTGTCAAACTGTAGTCTTTCCCATAATTGTGGTTGCATGTTCTAAACTAGCCCAGGAGGTACCCTGTATTTATACTCAGAATTAATCAAACTATTCAAGCTCAAAATAGAATATTCAAATTTTTTGAGATACTGAATTTTTGATTTTCTTAAGCTGTAAGTCGTAACCATCAGAATTAAAACAAAAAAATATTGAAATATTTCAGTTTGTGTGCAATGAATCTAGAATATAAGAAAGTTTGCTTTTTTGAATTAAGTTACAAGACCTTTTCTATGATATTCAAACTTTTTGAGATGCAATTGTGCTGTTGTCTATGACTGAGCTGGTGATTTTTCTGGACTGAAAAAATTTGACTGCTGGGCAGGTTGGTCCCCCCAGTTAAAAAATCCCATCTGTGCCGCTGCTTTCTTCAGTTGCTTATAAACATCTAAATGGCTAAAGTCTAATTTCACTGTAATCAGCACAAACTTGGCTATAATAATATGTGAGCAGCATGTATGTACGTGATTGTTTTTTTGAGAAAACAATGTTTATGCGTAGTTAGTGAAAAACTAAAAATGTTAAATCACTTGAATAAGGCCATAAAACACATACAGAACATCGGTTCCAGGGACATTTGAGAACTGGATCTTGTAGCCTAGAATTTTTCTTTCTAAATTATGTGAAAATCATCTTGTTTACTCACTCACAGAAAACAATATATTTATTTAAATTTTCTAAGACACTTTTTGTTTGTAAATGTCATATGCGAGTATGCATCAACTATCATGAATATCATTGTGATTTACACCCGAGAAGACAAAGACCCGCATAATGAGCTGCATAATGAGCCTTTCAGTCAGCTGTGTGACTGAGAGGGACGAGTTACATGAAAGAATGTGAGGACAAAATAAATGTATATAATTTTATGTTTATGTATAATTTTAATGTAAGTTTATTTAAATATTTCCTTCATGCCTAAAAAGGAAACTCCTGTGTATGGGAAACAACATCAAAAACAATGAAATCAGCAACTGTTTTTCAAGGGCGATGTCAGTCGTTTCATTAATTAAATTAAAACATTAATTAACATGTTTTGTTTACCTATTTCACCCAAATCCAGAATCTGCTCTTTGCTGTCCTCCTGACTCATGTGAATCTCTGCCTAACCCGCATTCTCTAATTCCATCATCCGTAATTTGCTCCATTGTTGACGTCTTCACATGCTCCCACCATCAACCCTCATTTATTTGTATTTTTTTTATGTGCGTAAAGTGTTAAAGTGAAACACTGAAAACCTGTCCAAGTAACTTCTGGAGGCATGTTTCTGCAGTTCTGCACACAGTAGAAGTTCTACTTGTTAATGACTGACATACATTTCTGTCAGTTCATCACATAAAACTATCATATGGCTTTAGAAACACTGAAATATAGTGCACAAGTCATATGCATCACTTTCATGATTGATTTAAAGTGCTTATGCATTATTTTTGAGGCTTGAAAGTCTCAGTCATGGAGTATTCATTATAAGTTATTACTCATTCAGAGTAAATAAAGATTGACAACAGTTGGCATTACCTACAAATATTTCATAACGCCCTAAGCACACCTCATACTCTGGGGCTTTCCCTTGATTTATTTTGTGTTCTAAAATGAAGTAAATTACCAAACTCTATGGAATTCATAACCTTAAAAATGCAACATTTACCATTTTATAACTGAATAAACCAGTTATACCATTTTGAGAGGAAGTGTTTTAAGCGCTGATAATTTCTTCAGCATTTCATAAAATAAAATAAATACTTTTGCTGTAGTACAGCTTGTAGTACAATTACATTACTATTTAGAGTAATTAATATAATATTTTATTAGACAACATGCATTTGAACTTAAAGGTAACCTAATTTTAGCTGCTGCAGTGTATTATATTCAACAAGACAATATGTACATTTAAGGTAAAATATTGTTAAAACAATGTTTGAGTAAAATGTACAAAAGGGCATTCCTATAATACATAAACATGCTTTTATTCATATTAATTATTAATATTGTCATTAAATAAAGGTATGACAAAAATAAATAATATTAATATCTGGGCGAGGAGGCTGTGTCAAGCTGAAAATCCTGTTATAATTGTCTTGCCTGTCAGTTTAATGGTTTAATTTCACCTGTTGCTCAACACCTCACAGTTTTAAGTGTATATAAGTCATTACCAGACCTTCGTCAGTCAGAAGTGAAGCACACGAGCAGAAGAAACAACTCTCAACATGGGGATTCAGAGCCAGCTGTGTTTTCTTGCAAGCCTGGTGCTGGTTATTCACGCCACACCGATTTTAAGGCCCACTGAAAAAGAAGTAGCCATTGCAAGGGTATGTTTTTCCCCTCATATAATAGTCTTTTGGATGCTGTGCAACTGACCATAATTTCTCCAATAACTACATGTCTGTTTGCCTTTTAGGATTACCTGAGAAACTTCTACAATCTGAAAGATGTAATGAGCACTTCCGATTTTCACCCAGAAGAAGAGATCAATCCACTGTCCGATAAGCTGAAAGAGATGCAGAAGTTTTTCAGGCTTAAGGTCACTGGAACTCTGAATAGAGAAACACTGGAGGTGATGAAGAAGCCCCGCTGTGGAGTTCCAGATGTTGCTGCGTACTCCACATTTGGAGGCAAACCCAAATGGAACACCAACAGGCTCACTTACAGGTGTGTGTCTGATAGCAGTTTTCTTTGCGTGACTGGAAAAAGAAAGAGTAAAAGGAGCAGATACAGATAATGGTCCTGTTCCACAGAATCGTGAACTACACTCCTGACATGTCAAAAACAGATGTGGATCAATCCATAAAGAAAGCGCTGCAGGTCTGGGCCGATGTCACTCCTCTGAGATTCACTCGTATTAACAAAGGCATAGCTGACATCATGATCTCCTTTGCTACAGGGGGTAAGATACATCTATCAATTTATTTATATTCATATTTTAACAACCATGTGCTTTTCATTTTGTTGAATTCTTTTGAACTAAATTTAAACGTAGTACTTTGGTGATATAAATATTAAAAGAAAGTTCAGATTAGATTAAAAAAGTTCAACTCAGATCAATGCACAACAAGTTTTTTTTAAATGCAAATTCTCAACGTTTCACCAATATATGAATGTAAGAAGAGAAGAAGTCAACTAAACTCTTACCCACAGAGCATGGTGATGTTCAGGCATTTGATGGACCACAAGGCATACTGGCTCATGCTTTTCCTCCTTCTCCTGGAATCGGTGGAGATGCACATTTTGATGAAGATGAGTTTTTCACCTTGCGCTCATCAAAAGGTGATTTTTTTTTTTTTTTGCTGGAATATTTTTCTAAATTTCAACTTTGAAACCATTTTGATTTCAAGTAAAAAAATTTTAATCGGCAATTAATCTTTTTAAATTTGTACCTAAACTTTTCTGCTTAATTTTTCCACAGGACTTGTCCTGTTCTTGGTGGCCGCTCATGAGTTTGGTCACTCTTTGGGTCTTTCTCATTCTGACGTTCCCGGCTCTCTGATGTTTCCCACATACAGCTTTATTGATCCGGATCGTTTCTCTCTGTCCAATGATGACATCAGAGGGATTCAGTCCCTTTATCCTTAATCAGCCCCAAACATGGAAGGATGAGAGCTAGTAGGAAATAATATACACACAGATTAGATTCTGAAGTGTTCTGGCGCTTTCTTTAAATGTATTTTTTCTTTTTATCCCTTTTGTTTCTCTTCTGGCAAGTATAACACATTTGAAATCATAACCATTTACAATATTCCTTTACAGGTCATGCTTTCTGGACAATTCAGTTCACAGAATTTAAATGTATGTCCATTAAGTTGGAAAAAAGTAACACATTTGAACATTTCTCTTTGGTTGTACTTTTTTTATGCATCAGTAAACATCTGGATACAACTAAAAACCTGTCTTGTGCCTAACCATCAGCATATGTGTTCACTCAACATTTCAATTTGTCTTTAATGTTTCACTATGTCTATTTTAGGTATAGTATCTATACAGAGAGAAATCAGTTTCACTACAATGCAACAGCACATATATTTAATGGAATAACCTGTTAATTAAAATCTTAATTGACAAGTATGATGTTTTTAACCCTTAGAGTGTAAATCTGACAGAAAACTTTTCCACATAAACAATATTGATAGAGTAAACTCAATATAGCACATTGTCGAGCTCAACCTGGGAAATCTATCAAGATTACGTGGGGAATGTAGATTGTTTCATATTTCTAACACTTCACATTTTTAACAGGATAATGAATTTTAAACTGTTTACTCAACTAAAAATTACATAAACTGAATCACAAATTAACTAATCTTTTAAAAACGAGACAAATCACTTTAACAGTACAAACATCATCTCTGAACATTCATGTATATCTTAATATAGTTTCAATATTGATAGATATTAATCTATATTACCCATTTTACATACCTGTAGGAAATGATGAGATACACACAGATTAGAATCTGCAGCATTCTGGCCTTTTGCCAGAACGTTCTGTAAATGCCTCATCACTGCCTCTTACAGATAACACTTAAATTCATGTAACGTTAGTCTCTTAAAAAAACAAAAAGAGGGAAACAAAATTTGGGGTGCCCATTATTACCGAAATATTGAGTTGTTTGTTTACTTTGTGGACATATGGACATGAAAAACACAATGAAAACTAGAACACAAGCCAAACATAACCCTGACAACTACATTACACTACACTATCCCATATATTTTAAATACGGTATAGTGCATATAAACCACTTTCATAATAGCTCCTTGGTGCTTTTGGCATTATTTTCAAAGTGTCTTATGCAGATATTCATATACGTGCATAGCCTCTTTTTATAAACTGGGGATCTCTTTGATATATTTTGAAATGGTAAAAAATTAAACAAATTCTAACCTTAAAAATACAACTTTTATCATTTTCTAAGTGAATATAAACACCACTTTCCTCTTGAGGATATAAGAGGAGGTGTTTAAGGTTAGTTTGAATGTGCATCAGCATTTCAATCCTCCATTAGCTCCTACTGTAACTGCACGCACACACATGTACAGAGTGGACGTCCCGGTTGTTGTTTGGTGACTGATGCCACCCCAGTGAATCACAACCAGAGATGACGATGAATTAGGAACTTGACTATGTCTGACATGTCCATGTATGGCTATTGATTTCTTGCTGTTCCATTCTGATAAGGGAACAATGGTTGCATTATTTCAGACTAAAAAATAACATGTCAAACTTCACTCCTGCACTTGAGGTTTTGTGGTTCAGTCTTACCCATAAAAATGTCCAAAAACTGTTAACTGGTAATTTGTCAATTACATGGAAAATTAACAACTGTAAAGATTACATATTTTCAAACTTTGCAAAAGCCCAAAGTATATACTTAATAAGATACCTGTAATAATCCTCACTGTATTTTTAACAGGAAAGTTCTGAAAACCACATTTGCTAGTTTATTCCTTTACATTTAAACAAAGTTTGTGTGTATAGATATAAATATTAAGAAATATTGCTGTTAAATAAAGGTGTGTGGAACATAAATCAAATTAATATCTGGGAAAGAAGGAAGAGGTTTGTGTTAAAGGAAGGCGTTAATCGGTCAGCCAGTTTAATGGTTTACTCAGAAACTCACAGCTGATGACTTAACCTGTTGCTAAAACCCTCACAGTTTTAGGAGTATATAAGCCTCCATCAGACTTTTGCCAACCAGAAGCAAAGCACAGGAGCATAAGAAGCAACTCTCAAAATGAGGATTCATAGCCAGCTTTGTTTTCTTGCAAGCCTGGTGCTTGTTATTTACACTGCACCGATTTTAAAGTACGCTGACAAAGATGAAGCCACTGCAGAGGTATGATATATATATATATATATATATATATATATATATATATATATATATATATATATATATATAAAATTCATGTTTGTATGTTTTGTTTGTTGTTGCTCATAATTGCTCTAATGATTCCACCTTTAGCATTACCTGCAGAGCTTCTACACTCTAACCGATATAACAAATGAAACAACAGCCTTCCGAAGAGAAACCAGTCCACTGATTGAGAAGATGAAAGGGATGCAGAAGTTTTTTGGACTTAAGGTCACTGGCAAGCTGGACAAAGAAACACTGAAGGTGATGAAGAAGCCCCGCTGTGGAGTTCCAGATGTTGCTGCGTACTCCACATTTGGAGGCAAACCCAAATGGCAGACCAACAGGCTCACTTACAGGTGTGTGTAATAACAGTTCTCTTGGTCTCACACAAAAAAGAGTTTTAGGAGACTATGGTGCTTCTCAAGGCCGGAATGATCATTGGGCTTGACTGTGCTGCCATTACCAGTTCACATTGTTTGGTTTGTTCAGCCATGACAGTCAAAAATTATTAGTCTCATTTCCACTGTGCAGACAAAGCACTAAATGGACCGGCCAGGGCTAACAGCTTCCAACTGTGACCTTCGAGGCCATAATCAAATAGCACAAACTGGTATTTGCGATAATTTCACATAGAAAAAGGACACACACACACACACACACACACACATATCAAATTAACATTGCTTTTGCGCTGGTTCATTTGTCATCACGTGGCTAATTTAAACAGCCCCGTCAAGCGTTTAGCCCAAAAGAGCGCACATTTATAAAGATAATAATACATTCTCATATGCTCTCACCTCATTTCTTTAAAGGGGACGATTCTATATTACATTAATGGTCCGCTAAATTATACGATCTGAAGTTTTTGAGCGCTCTCTCCCACCATCTCACTGCCATCACATATGGTGGGGCATTATGTAAAATTTCATCAAAATGATTTATTTTTTTTAATGTGCCATTTAATGAGTTTTTGTTTTTCATATGTCATATGTCTATGATATAGGACTTAACTTATCGCACATACACAGAATATCTACACAATCGCAAATGTACAATAAACAATAAGTTACTGAGTAACTTTCAGACACAAAATTCCATTTTGTTTCTTCAAAAAAAAAAAAAAAAAAATTTTGTTTCTTCCACAAAAAAAAAATTGAACAAACAGCAGAACTGCTGCATCTCTGAGCAACACTGTGTTTTGTTCTTCGGTGTTACACGGAGCAGTAAATTATTCAATCAGTTTTGCAAAGTGTAATGTTAAATTGATTTAATGGTTGATTTAAGGATTCAACCCACAGTCACGTGTTGCCACCTACTTGGCCTAGTGGTTGTAGTTTCATATTATTTAAAAAAGTAGCTGATTATTTAATTTTTAATTTGATTGTTAATATCCAACATGTCTTCTTATTGTGATTGATTTTATTGATTCAAATTAAGAATTTGACATGAGATCTAGACATCTCTGGGTTTTTCTTTTTTCTTTTTTGCTCAGTTTTATTTCAGGGGTTTAATCTTTCAGAGTACACATTCTGTTTATTGTATTATAATTACTATTTAAAATAGTATTACATCTAAACTTTGACTAGGCTAGACATGTTGCACATTAAATGTAATATATATATATTATTTCCTTCAGGCCCAAACAGAGACATAACCCCCACCCAAACTCATCAAGAAGTACAAGCAACTCCTAAGGCTTGTGACCCTAATGTGATCTTAGATGCAGATACAACTCTAACAGATGAAACAATGTTCTTCAAGGATGGGTTATATACAAATTAAATAAAAATTAAGTGTATTTTTATATAAATAGACCTATAATATTTTCATGTCTCTCTTCAGCTTTTTCTGAACAGAACTGTGACGCAACATCAGATCAAGAGTTTCTGGGCCAGTGCTCCAGATAATATAGATGCTGCTTATGAGGATCCAGTGCAAGATAAACTTTTCCTATTCAAAGGTACCTTCTCAAACAATATGGGGATTCTGAAACCACAATCACCCTTACAATCTCTATCCATGCTCAGAAAAACTCTTATTGTAGTCTGTCTTTGTTTACAGGTAGACAAGTCTGGGCATTTAATGGCATCAATCTTGAGCGCGGATATCCCAAGACTCTCAGCAGCTTTGGTCTGCCATCATCAGTGAGAGAAGTTAGTGCTGCCGTCTATGACAAAAACTCAAGAAAAACACTGCTCTTTGTTGACAAGGTTTACTACAGGTGGGTCTAGTGCTGCATCATAAACAAAAGCAGTTGTCACTGAAAAGCTGATGGAATTCCCCCTTTTTTTTTGGTAGCTATGATGAAAGGGCAAAGAAAATGGACAGAGGGTATCCCCAACGAGTGGAAAGTGGATTTCCAGGGTTGACTGGAGAGGTTACAGCAGCCCACATGTCCAATGGTAGGTGTTTCTAATCTTTTCCCACAAGCGTTAATGTGCAATGATTATACTTAGTGAAATTGAATGATTTTTGTCTTCCAGGTTACATTTATCTCTACAGTGGGAGAAATGTGTATGAGTTTGGATACACAGGCGGAGCTTCACTTTTATGCGTGGGGGGAGGGCACCCACTGGTAGACGAGCCACGAGCACTTTTTTATATGTTCTGTATTTTATGTATTTATGTAACACATATTCTACATTAAACTACATTTAGAATGAACAATAACTGCTGTACAAAGACAAAAAAAAATCAGTCAAATTGTTTTCTGTGTGGTAGATCAGAGCCAATTTCTTATTCTCCTCATAACTGAGAAACTTACTGATGATGTAGCCGAACCAACAGGCAGCGTGAGTGCAAGCTGTAGTAGTCTGAAAAAGTTTGGATATTCTTCCCTCCGTGCTGCCATGTTTACACCAGTGCCTTTTCGTTTTAAAACGCATAACTTTTGCTACGGTTACGCCTCGTTTACACTACTCCGACGTTTTCTTCCTTCGAAAACTGAGATTTTTGAAAACGTTGCAGACCCCGTTTTAGTCTGAAAACTCTGGGGTTGCATTTCAGTGTAAACAGATCAAAACGGAGACTTTGAAAATGATGGCGTGGCTGCCCACATTCGGTTTTTGTGTAGAATCAATGTAATGTATTTTTACAGAATCAATTTAATGTTATTTTTTCCAAATAAACAAAAATGTCTAATACAACTAAACAGCACGTGAGTGTCTTCATTTTGTAAGCAAGACTGATTTTGGTGTAGAAATACTTTTGACTTTAACATTTTAAAAGACTCCGACCTGATTTACAGAGCAGACCTATATACAGTATCTACTGCAAATCCAATATCAGTAAACAGCTTTGTAAAATATCAAACCATCTAAATTCTCAATAATAAGTAGACCTCTAAAGCTTTATAAAAGGGCAGACCTTTTGTCAAAGCCTGTTGACACTTGTGGTTGATACAGTATTTGGAATTTCTTAGAAAACTGTTTTGTCATCACCATGTGTATGTACAATAAAAACAAACATAGTCTTTCTGTTAAATGGGTCACTCAGACATATATGGACATAATTTCTGTGGTTACATTTTAGGACATGAACAAGGGAGTGCCTCTGTTAAACAGCCTCTGGGGTTGTGCTTTTGTATTTTCATCTTTCATTCATGTGAGGGTTTGGGAAACGTGTATGCACTTGATGTGCCCTGAAGGGAATTCCAGTGATTATGCAAACCTAAAATAGCTGTCACTGGCTAGCTAGACTATATATATATATATATATATATATATATATATATATATATATATATATATATATATATATATATATATATATATATATGAAGCTTTTTTTTATTGACTATTTTAACATTTTTGAACCACAAGCTCTAATCATTTATAGATTAATGATAAAAACTAACGATGTTACCTAAACTAACTAAAATGTCAGTCCACAATATTTAAAAAACGTATATATAAATTACCAGAGTGAATTCCTTCTTGGGATAGTCCTTAATTCAATTCAGTTGTATCAGTTTGACTTCCGAAAACCCCTTCAAGTCAGTTCTCACATACCCCCATTGGTATGTCTGCTGATTGGTGAAGATAAACACTCAGCAGGCCAACTTTAGGAAGTATTTAGACTTTTAGAGTTTATCACTTTGGCAATATTTTCTCATGGTACATTTTCAAATTCTTAGTACAAAACAAAACTATGAAGCTCATCATGTTCTGCTTGGTGAATGTTTGATATAATTTCTATGAATTGATGCCTTTTCTTCATTATGCATTTTGTGTCATTTTAATGTAGAAATTTAGACATTGTAGAAATGCAGTGTAATTCATACTATATATATATATCAGACCTAAACTTAGAATTAATATTAATTATTCCATAATTTTTTTTTCAGTGTTTTTTTTTTTTTTTTTTGGAGAAAGCTTATCCCCTCATTAGAAAGTCCCCAGAAAGAAAACAAAACAAAAGCAAAGGCAGGGAATACAAAACCTCAAATATTTCTGAAGGCGGCCTATTTAGCAGCTGCGTCAGAGCTATGTCATCGACAATACAAACATCTATCTGACATGTTCAGACAGCAACCAAAAAAACCTGCAACCCTGAGTTTCCCACTTCCACCCCCGCTAATACAGCCACTGATCGGAAATGATAAAACACTGGACAAGCCCCTTTAAGACCACTTATAAAAGTCAGAAACAGACACCGTGGAGATCAATTTTCTTTCCCTGCAGAGGAAGAAGACTGAAGTATGGAGCACTTGACAGCTCTCAGCCTGATGCTTTTTGGGTTTTTAGCTCTTTGCGATGGCGCTCCCACGACAGCATCAACGGAGGACCATCAAATAGCAGAGGTCGGTACCTATTATCTATTTACTAACTTAATCACTTTATGCATTTTTCTTTTATTATGACACAAAAAATCTACAGATCTAACTTTGTGATATGAAACTATGATATTTATCTGCTCTATTTCATTGTAAAATCAGTGTAAACATGTTCCTTCCTCTTTCTTCCCAGGCTTATCTGTCACAGTTCTACAGGGACCCGAATGCAACTACATTCCTTGGCAGAATGATGTTCCTCCCAGATCTGGAAAATGAACTGAAGGCCATGCAGGAGTTTTTTGGACTGGAGGTCACGGGTAAGCTGGACTCGAACACTCTTGAGACGATGAAGCTGCCACGCTGTGGAGTCACTGATGTGGCCAAATACGGACACTTCCAAGGGAGTCCCAAGTGGAAGCAGAGCGTTGTGACATACAGGTAGATGTAGCTCCTTAATTTTGTTCATATAAATCAACCAATCAGAACAGACCTTGTCAGACTGAGAAAATTAGTTGTTGTTGTTGTTTTTTTTTCAATGCAACTGTTTAGTATTGAATTTCAGACTACAAACTGCTGTTTTTCTCTTAGAATAACTGAATATACATCACAGCTGAGCAAGAAAGAGGTGGACGCCACCATCGCTAAAGCTTTCAAGCTCTACAGTGATGTTATTCCACTTGACTTCAAACAGATCTACAGCGGCACAGCCGACATCATGATCCTCTTCAAAGCAGGATGTGGGTATACGTACAGGACCATTAAAAGTTTGGAATAGTTAAAACTTTTTCCATTGTTTTTGAAAGAAATCTCAAATGCTCACCAAGGCTGCATTTACCTAAACTGTTTTCTATTGTGATATATTTTTAAATGTAACTTATTGTGGCAGGAAACCTGAATTGTCAGCATCATTACTCCAGTCTTCAGTGTCACATGATCCTTCAGAAATTATTTTAATATGCTGATTTGGTGCTCTTATTATTATATCAATGCTGAAAACAGTTGTGCTGCTTAATTTACCATTTCAAAGTTTGGGGTAGATACGATTTTTATACAAAAATAGGACATACTAAAATGGTTCAAAAGTGAAAGTAAAAATATTTATAATGTTATGCAAGATTTCTATTTTAAATAAATGCTGTTAATTTCTTTTCCTGAAAAAGCTGGCTTTTTTTTAGCAAAGTTTCCATATAAAGCTTTATTAATAAATCAGTATTGATAATAATTGTATTAATATGTCACAATATTACTGTTTTAGTTTTTTTTTCCAAAAAAAAAAAAAACCATAAAAAAATGTAATTATTCCATGTATGGTTCCTGTTAGATCATGGAGATTTTTACCCGTTTGATGGGCCTAACGGGGTTCTGGCTCATGCCAACTCACCTGGTCCAGAGCAGGGAGGAGACACACACTTTGATGATGATGAGAGGTGGACCCTGCATTCACGAGGTAAATGCACAAATCACACAGAATCACATGCTAATGTGCATGTTAACTTTTTATTATTTATCATTTAAAAAATCATAAATCTGCTTTAGATATAAACCTGCTTTTGGTGGCTGCTCATGAATTCGGACATGCACTGGGACTAGACCACTCCAAAGACCCTTTGGCTCTCATGTACCCAACTTACCGATATGTCAACACGAATGGCTATACACTCCCCCGTGATGACCGACTTGGGGTCCAGGCTCTGTATGGTAAATGTTTTTTGTGATAGAGAAGGAAAAGTGCAATATCAATAAATAAAAAACAGTAGATCATATTGCATGGTCATTAGTGAGCATTATCAATTATACAAAAATCAATAAATATAATTTGTTATGTTTTTTGTGTTATGTTTTAGGAGTTAGACCATCAACAAATAAACCAAAACCAGAACCAAATCCTGGACCGACTCCACCAGAACGGTGTAAACGTGACTTAGTATTTGATGCAGCAACCAGCATTCGTGGAGAACTGTTCTTCTTTAAAAATGGGTAAGAATTTATTTAATTTTTTATATTTAATTACACACACACACACACACACACACACACACGTAAATAATAATAATAATCATAATAATAAAAACACTATGTGTGTTTGATTTTAAAATATTTAATTTTAATATTTCATATTTAATTCTTCATTTGCATCAGTTATTACTGGAAGAAGGGCTACTACAGTGGACTTTCAATGAATGAAGTAAAAACTACCTGGCCATCCATTGACTCTGTTGATGCTGCTTATGAGTTCAGTGACAGAGACATTAGCTTCCTCTTCAAAGGTAAAGTCATAATTCCTAAAGAGATTTTGAGTGGTGTATAACAAGGTTTCAGTAAATGTAGTTGTGTGGTCTTCCACATACAGGTCAGCAGTACTGGGCAGTAAAGGGCACCACTACTTTGCCTGGATATCCCAAACCCATATCCACATTCGGGATTCCCACATACGTGAGAAAGATTGATGCAGCTGTATATGTAAAATCAACAGGCCACACTTTGTTTTTTGTTGGAACAAAATACTGGAGGTAAGAAAAACCTAAATGACTGAATAGCTTAAATGAACCTTTATACATCACATTGTCTCCTCTTAACATTGTGTTGATTTTTCAAAATAACATCAAAACTAACATAATTTTAACAATGGTGTAGCTTCAATGAAAGAAAAGCTCAAATGGACAGCGGCTTTCCTAAAACTATTCGACATCATTTCCCTGGCATCGGGTCACGGGTGGATGCTGCGTTTGAAAATTATGGTAAGCTTAAATGCTATTAAAAAAAAACAAAACTATTAAATAGTTCCTTATTCATTTAATGCCGTTTCCTTGAATTATTTATTAATTTATGTATTCTTTTTAGGTTATCTGTATTTTTCAGAAGGTTCAAGGCAAACGGAGTATGATTTCACCTCAAGACGAGTGAATCGGGTGCTGTTGAACTACGGATGGCTGGACTGCTACTAAATATTTAAATGAAAAAGAAATTAAATGAGTTAAGTTTCAGTTTTCATAATAGTGTACCTATATTGTTCTTTTTTTGTTGTTTGTTTTGTTATTGTTTTTTAAAGAAATCTTAATACAAATATTTGTTGTTGTTGTTGTTTTTTGTTGCAAAAACTTGCAATTCAGTTGTAACTCATCTTTTAATATAATAAAAAAAAGAAAATGTGAAAGCCTTTAATTTTTTAAACTGAATAACACACACACACATATATATATACATTCATATACGTTGACGATTATAGGGGCCCATGGATGAGTGGGGGCCCCCTGTGATCTCAACCGTCTGGCTGAGGCTAGCCTAAAACGACGATCAGGACAGTTGACAGGCCACTGCTGCGTGTCGTCACGAAAGCTTATCATTTTCATATGTTTTTAAGCCTGGCCACTTTCCAATTTAAACATTCAAAAGAGTTTAAATCATTCAAACACAAGACGCGTAAAAAGCTGAACTGGTTACTCGTGCGCTGTGTTCGGTGCGCACACATCTCACACTCTCAGAGCCGCGTCTCACAGACAGCAACACTGAACCGAGCTCTCGTTTGCGGAGTTCTCCTCGAACTTCCTCCTGCACCTGAAGGAATAAATACAAATCGCAGTTTAAACAAACAGAAACGGATGTGAAAAAGCCCAATTCAGCACCGCGGTGTTCTGGTGTTTATGGCTCAAGCAGAGAAAGGCATCTCAAAACACTTGAACACAGAATTAGCCTCTTTTTTGCTCTTGTGCCGACAAATAAATACAAAATATGTCAAAATACCCGTCTTGGAAAGTATGTTTGAAAAAACTGTTGGTTATGTCTTAAGTGAAAGTAAACAGTTGAGAAAAAAATCGGATGTGTATTATATTGGATGCATTCATTGTCTCTTAAAGTGACTGCGCCTAATTTAGCTACTGGCTGCTGTAATGTTAATCCAAGAAAATTAAATTAAGAAAATCACTCACTGATCTTGACTGAATTACTCCGTAGTTTTAACAAGAATGATTGCACATTCAAACCAAAAACTATTCAGACACCATATATTATAAAAAAAAAAAAGTTTTATTAGTAGATACAGGACACTATAATTAATTTAGGTAAGTGAGTATAGCAAAATAAAGCGAACTGTGACATATTATACCCCCCCCCCCCCAAAAAAAAAAACCTTCATACAGTGGACAACTAGTGTAATTGATAGAAAAAAAATGGGACCAAATTATTCAGACACTCTGACCTCATGTTTTGCTTATGTGTTTTTTTCTTTCTTTAATTGCTAATGCAACCTTTTCACACCACAGACTCACTGAGCAGAATTAAGCATTGCTTGGTAATTGTTCAACAAAGTATTGATAGTTGTGTAAATATTGCCATACTAACAGTTGTCTGAAGTTTGGTTTGATTGTTATCCATTACATATCTTTCTATCAAAGTTATCTGATATTATCAAAATGAATTTGTTCTGACAGTTCAACTCTGATTTCTTATCATATTTTATTACCATTTTATAAACTAGAGCAAATAAACTGTGATAATGTAAGAAATGTTGAAGGTGTCTGAATACATTTTGGTTTGACAGTTAATTAAATTTTTACAGTGAAGACTATGCAGTGCTATTTAATATTTAATAATTTGTTTTCTGTACCTGGACACAAACATGAAATAACTTAAACATTGTGCAACTAGCACAAATAAATAAATAGAATTAACATAAATTAAACAATTTCAAACAGGGCCCACTGGTACAACCTGCACCGGGGCCCCGCAAACCCCAGCTACGGCCATGTCTGTATTATTATTTTATCTTTGTTATAAGAAAATAAACTGTTTAGTTACCCACATTCTTCAAAATATCTTATTTTATGTACAGCAAGAGAAACATATTAATACAGGTTTGGGACAACGTGTGAGTGAGCAAATAAAGGCAGAAATTTAATTTGGGGTTGAACTATTCCTTTAATGAGAAGCTGCAGCATGTTTACTGTCACTTTAAGAGCTACAAGCATCTGTTGCTCTCTGAACTGTTTACTTTCATTTTAGACATAACCTTCTGTGTTTAGCTAAACAATGTGTGTTTTGGTGACAGTTTTAGGCGCAAAATCAATCAGAAGCGAAGACAACTTAGTCTAGTAATCAGGTAGACGTTGTTTTGGTGTGCTGGCGCTATATATGAACGCCTTGACATAAACTACATTACCCATAATGCACTGGACGTCGCCATGTGACGCAGACACTTCTCTTACTGTGATTGGCTGCTTTTTGCAAGTACTACGCTGTACGCTCTCATTCAGAGGATTGAAGGTGAAATTTGCTGTTCTGTATGCAGTTTTCCATCGCGATTATGACGTCCTGCGCACTTTACAGTACACGCACAAACCTGTGCAGACATATGGTGAGTCTGAAATACATAAATCGATATCGATAGCCGATATTGACTATGCCGCGAGACTTAACGGCGCATACAGTAGTTTGTTTGACTGTAGGCCTGTTTCATTATTTTAGAACCGAAGTTACCCAGTACTGTTTTAAACAGTGCACCTCACCTCTTAAATTGTAGATACGCAAAATATGAGGTGATCATATAAATGCAGCCATTTATTTCGCCAGCAAAATAGTTTTTGAATCTGCCGTTGCAGGCACATAAATATCTGAACAGGACCTACAGCACACGACCATCTCTAAATGTGAGTAAAATATTATGCGATTTTATCAGTTTACGGAGCCAGCGCTGGTTCCTTCATTGAATATGCTCTGCATTGATTGAGCGTTATCTTCCTCTCATTTCTGTCTGCACAGGAAGTTGTCATCGTCAGTGCAGTCAGGACTCCTATGGGCTCTTTCAAAGGAAGCCTTTCCACAGTCCCTGCAACTAAACTGGGTTCCATTGCTATTAAAGGAGCCGTCGAGAAAGCAGGTAAAATTCTGATGGTTTTAGGAGGAATTCATATTTCATTTCATATTATATTATGCAGATTTTATAATTATGTAGTTTAAGAATATAGCTAATTATAGTTCATATTTTTTATTAATAAATATTTTCAAATGTACACTAATTCACCTTTAAGTTTTGAGTCGGTATAATTACATTTTGAAAAGAAATAATAATTTTAATTAGCAATAATGCATTAAATTGAGCCAAAGTGAAAGTAAAACATTTATAATGTTACCAAAAAAATTATTTTGTATAAACACTGTTCTTTGGAGCCTCTGTTTATCAAATAATCTAGAGAAATTATAATGGTAATCAGAAAGGTGTGCTATTTTTTTCTACGACTAGTGCAACACAGTTTGATATTTTGTATTCTAATGCATTGATATGCATGTTAATATATCAATACCTTCAATACCACGACTTAGGTGCCCTTGAGCAAGGCATCGAACCCCCAACTGCTCCCCGGGTGCCGCAGCATAAATGGCTGCCCACTGCTCCGGGTGTGTGCTCACAGTGTGTGTGTGTGTGTTCACTGCTCTGTGTGTGTGCATTTCGGATGGGTTAAATGCAGAGCACAAATTCTGAGTATGGGTCACCATACTTGGCTGAATGTCACTTCACTTCACTATTTCTGCATTTTTAAGTCTTATTTGTTCTAGCTGTCTGCATGATAAAAAAGTTTATGTGTCATCCACAGGAATTCCTGTTGAAGAGGTGAAGGAAGTTTATATGGGCAATGTGTTGCAGGCAGGAGAAGGACAAGCACCAACCAGGCAGGCTCTTCTGGGTGCAGGTGAGTCCTATATCATTCACATAAACAAACAAAAAAATGCAACTTTTATTTAGGAATTTAAAAATGCAGTGATGTTTGTGATCTTCCTCGTGTAGGTCTCCCTCTATCCACTCCGGCAACTACCATCAATAAAGTGTGTGCTTCCGGGATGAAGTCCATCATGATGGCTGCTCAGAGTCTCATGTGTGGGCATCAGGTAATGTGAAAGACACGTTGCCAGAGATTCAGAAAGTGTTTTGTGTGAAAGTAACAGCCTTTAGCGTGGTAATACAGCAGAGATAGTAAATCTACATGATGTCTTTCAGGATGTGATGGTTGCTGGTGGAATGGAAAGCATGTCTCAGGTTCCTTATGTTATGGCTAGAGAAGCGCCCCCTTATGGTGGTGTGAAGATGGAGGATCTGATTGTTAAGGATGGGTTGACGGACGTCTACAACAAATTCCACATGGTAAAACCAAATGCATTGTATTTGCATAAAAGTTAAGCCTGTTAATAAGTAACATTTTGACAGCAAATGTACAGTGCGTATAACACTGTAGAGACCATGACTGTGTAAAACACCTCCACATATCCCCATTTTTAGGGCAGCTGTGCTGAAAATACAGCTAAGAACAGTGGTATCTCCAGGGAGGAGCAGGACGCGTTTGCCATAAACTCGTACAGCCGCAGCAAAGCAGCATGGGAGTCTGGCATCCTGGCCAAGGAAGTGGTTCCTGTGAGCATTCCTCAGAAAGGTTGGTTTAAGTTTCATCATTCCCCAAGAATTAAAATATTTGATTGCATAATATATAAATATGATACAAAATTGCAATAAAATATGCTCTCTCGCCATATAGGAAAACCAGACATCGTTGTGAAGGAAGATGAAGAATATAAGAAGGTTGACTTCAGCAAAGTCCCCAAACTGAGGGCTGTGTTCCAGAAAGAGAACGGTACATGATTATCATTAGCCCTAGTGGAAAAGTACTGAACATAGTGTTCTTCACATTTTAAAAGCATATTTCTTACAAAACTCTACCTGAAAATAATATAAATATTAATCACATCGTATTAATCTCAAATTAAAAATTTGACTAAAAAGTCATTGTTTTAATAATATTTTGTCCACCTATTTTGATGTGCTGACTAACATTAAAGCAGATTAGAGTACTTGATTATGAATTAACTCTAGTGTGTTATTCAATATTACATTTAAAGTTAATAGATTTTAAATGTTATTCATTGCAGCTTCATCAGAGCAAATGTAATAATTACAAATATATTCAAATAGCTGACATACAAGTTTCAATAAAAAATGACTTTAAAGTATATTTTAGTTAACTTAAACGCTTGTCAGTACATTCAGTAGACAATAGAAGTAATTATGAAATTACATTTAAAGATGCACTTAACGCTTACTTAAATGGGATAAAAAAACACTCTGAATTTTAGCTAATTGTGTTTATTATAGATTTAAACTATAATACATTTTCATGTAATTGCATAAAACATGCAATTAAGTGTCTGAAAACATATTTAGTGTTCACTTAAGTTTCTTTTAAACTAGATTATTTCCGTAATAATTGCTGTTTTAAAAAGTATGTTAAAGTGCTTCTTTTCCATATGTGAGGTTATTGAAAAACATTTGTTTTTGCAGGCACAGTGACGGCAGCCAACGCTAGTACGCTAAACGATGGCGCGGCGGCTCTCGTGCTCATGACCGCAGATGCGGCAAAGAGACTCAACATCACGCCGCTTGCAAAGATCGTTGGTGAGCCATTTTGCACCTGTTTAAAATTAAATGACATTTTATGTCTATTTTATTAATTTGAATGATACTGTGATACATGCTCTATGATAAATCCACCTGAATATTTTTTGTAGAACTACACCAAGATAGAAGTATCTTCATTCAAAGATACTTTAATAATTAATCTAATTTTTTTTAATAAACTAGTTAAGCTTGTTAAACTACCCTTTTAATAAAGTAGTTAGCTACATGCTAAAAACGAAATGTTACTAACGCATCAAATTATTATTATAATTTTTTTTTTATATTTGAGTTTTTCTTTTAGTATCGTTTTTGCAACAAAGAACACATTTAAATTCAGAGATGAACTAAAATGTATTATCTATCATATTACAGCATAGAAGCGATTCTAAGATTTTCTTATATATCATCAACCAGTGTGGTCAATCAATGAAAAATAAATAAATTAGATAATCGCATTTGTTCATGAAATGAATCGCAAAAAAGTCCCACTTAACTTTTAAATTGCAATATTTTCACATTCAATATTCAAATTAATATAAAGACAACATAAGGACAGTATATTTTGTAATATTTGTTTAATGGTATCTTTTTTTATGACTGATGGCCAGAATGTATCACTGATACAAATACTACTGATGTCTCAATGAACTTTTTTCCCTCCTAATATTTAACCACTGACTAAAGCCATTCAACATCACAGTATAATTGAGAACTATCAATGTTTAGATTTCTTAGACTATTAAAAAATAACTTCTAATGAGACATGACGCAGGTCTGACATCCTATTTATTATTATTCAGGTTTAATTCACAGGGACAATGCACATCAGTAATACGTAAATTTACAAGAATTATCCATAAGGCTCTTTAACATCTGCAGTCCCAGACTGATGGTAAAATTATCACTCTTAAAATATAAAATAAATAATCTATACATAATGCATACATGCTGTAAACTAAATAAAAAAGTATGCTTTACCTAAAGCATATATTTCATATATATGTGGTCTTAAAGATGTTCTGTGTCTAAATAAATGCAATTCTTGTCAAGAAAAAAAGAGACAGAAGCAGCATTTGAGTTTGGCCATAGCTCCACCCCTTGAGAAGAAACAAAAGTCTTGTTACTGGGAAAACTACACTATTTGGACTGAACAATTGTGGTACTGTCATGCTAGTTAGCTACTCATTTATGGTTTGTTTTATCAAAGAATTATAGTTCCACATCTAGATCACCATTTTATTCTAATTCACAGGTTTTGCTGATGCTGCTGTCGCCCCCATCGATTTCCCTATCGCTCCAGCCATTGCCGTCCCCAAGGTTAGCTGATGTTTATGTGTTTATTGCTAAGTGAAGTTTTTGAAGTCCTTCGGTAACATCTGTTTCGCACAGGTCCTAAAAGCAGCTGGTGTGAAGAAAGAAGACATTGCCATGTGGGAGATCAACGAGGCCTTCAGTGTTGTGGTGCTGGCCAACATCAAGATGTTAGACATCGACCCCGACAAAGTCAATATCAACGGAGGAGCTGTTTCTCTTGGACATCCAATTGGGTAAATATATGCAGCATCTTTCTCATGCATCACTGTTCACTATATTGACATACTGTAATTATATCCGCTCAATAATTAATGTGATTTCTAGAATGTCGGGGGCGAGAATCGTAGGACACATGGTGCACAATCTGAAATCGGGACAGTACGGCCTGGCCGGAATCTGCAATGGAGGAGGTGGCGCCTCCTCTATTCTGATCCAGAAATATTAGGACTTGCACTTTAATCTACAGAATGCATGTAGGATTTGGTCCTTGTGCCAGATATATCATCATACTTGCATTATTAATGCGATGTCAGTCCTGTTTTTTTCTTAAAATAGGAAACAAACTTGTGAATGGTCATACAGTACACATTTCTCTGCTCTTGTTACATATTTTGTTACATGGTGTTCATTCTCAAAATAATGGTTTAATAAAAGGGTTTAGAATGTTAAAATGTGTGTTTGCAATGAAATAGATTATTGGTTGGTTTCGTTGATGTTGAATGTGTAATGAATATATTCAGAAATAACACAATGCATTTCACCTGAATGAACACCAGATGGCGTGTGCTTTGAGCTCTGTGTGCTGATTGGCTAATGGATGCTTTTCACAGACTATAATGAGGCAGATTAAAATCTTGATTCTAACAAAGGTTTAAAAAAAAAAAAAAAAACTAATGTACCATTATTTTCCCAAAGCATTAAACTACAAACAAAATGGTAAATATGACATATTTTACTCTTCTTAATCTTTAAGCAGTCTCTTAATCAGTCTCTCTATATATTTTCCTCATTTAAAAGGTTATTATTATTATTTTAATGAAAAAGATTTTGTAATATTACGTTTGATTGTTAAAAAAAGAGTGGGAAAAACCAACGACAAAAGGCAAAACAAAATGAATAATAATAAAATAACTCAGAATCAGTTTATTTTTATGATAGATCACTATTACCTATACAATAGCATTGGTTAAGCATCACATAAATTAAATTTTAAGTTCGTACTGTATGTGCAATATCTCAAGTTTCATAATTAGAATTTGTTACTGATGTTCCTGGTTATTGTCAGATGAGTCCTTGAGGATCTTTTTTTTTCTTTTGCAGAAATTATGCTCATTTAAATACTTATTTGTTTATTAAATTGCCTGTGTTACTAGAAAATTTTGTAAAATATGTTTTGCCAAAGGGGTAGAACTAGAAGCAACTAGATGCTAAATATGTCAATGACAATAACTTGTTATAAACGATTCACTTTAATGTCATTCCAAACTTATATGGCTGAGAGCATTTAAATTACTTGCTGGGAAATAATCACCCTCATTAATCACAAAGAAAAATTAGAAAAAAAAAAAAAAAAAAAAAAATTAGAAGTGAAAAACTTCGAAGTAAATCTGAATAGCTAATTTTCAGTCACTTCACCTTGAAAATGCCTGTTAACTATTTAACAGAAATGAGTTAACTTTGCCCCAGAATTTTTCTAGGTTGTAACCAGGATTTCAGCAAGTGAAAAGGAACATTTATTTCCTCCTGAGAACTTGACAGAGCTTCTTTCCGGGTCTGTATCAATAATCCAACACCTTGACCGAAAACAAACTTTGGCTCCACCTCCAGACGCCAGACTTACCACGTCACATAACACCGTATGTTGATTTTACTGAGTACACAGAGAATGTTTATCCAGTTCAAATGTTCAGTTTCTTCCTTCTATTTGTCATTGAAATGCTATTGTGCTTCAGTCTAAGAGACAGGCGTGGGAGTCAAATATTAACATGATGTTGTGAGAGCACTTGTAACGTCATGGATCTCAAAGTATCGGCTCATTGACTTAGTTACTGAATAACAGCAGGGCTGAGATTGACCCCTGTGCGAGAGATGAGTTTGGAAAGCCACACATTTTCATAGTGCAGATGATCTTTACAGCTTGTTTTTCATGTGGAAATTGTGTTGTGTCAGGAAATTGAACAGGAAGTCTAGTTACAGCTTGTAACCGATTAAACTTTCATCAAATAAAGCCTTGTAAAGAATTTATAGCTTTAAGCAGTTCAGGTGATTCTGTGTACAAAATTATTTAAATAACTTACAGTTGAGTTTGTTCATATTTATTTCCTCTCCATATTTGTTCATACATGACACTGAAATTATGTTCATACATGATTTTGAAGCTTTCACTGAAAAGAACAGCACTCTTGTGAAACATAAGAGTGTTTAGTTTTCTCTGATGCACAGAAAGTTGACACACATGGGGGATAGTGTTTGATTTGCTGTGTGCTGTGATTTAAAGGGGTATGGAATAGTACAACTAATTATTCATATTTTTGTCATTTTGCCAAAAAAGTTGAAAAGAACCATTGAAAGTACAATAACAGTAGTCAGTATATATATTCCAATTATAGTTAAGTAAAACGTAAACTAAAATAATTGTGTGTGTGTATATAAGTATGTGTATATATATATATATATATATATATATATATATATATATATATATATATATATATATCTTTCCTTAAAGTCTTAAAGTTTACTAAAATATTAAAGGGGGAAAAACTACTAAAAATGATGAAAACTTTCAAATCAAATTTAAATAAAATAAAAAAAAAACTAATTGCTTCTTTAAATATTAATAAAACCTATGATGGCATATGATACTATAATAACACTGGTGCATCAACAATACCTAATATGTTTGATTCTCGTGTCTTCTAATCTATTGTGATGTACCAAATATTTCCTTCTTCAAGTGAAAGGGAATATTTAGTGCACACTTGCAGTAGGCAAAAGCATGCTTTATTTGTACAAATTAGATTTGAGCTATGAATGGAAGGTTTTCAGTGTATAGGAACTAAACTTGGCTAAATTCTCACACAAAGCTATCATATGACTTCAGCAGACTTGAACCATAGCATTCAAATCACAGAGACTGAAGTTAATGTAGATTTGCATTTACGAGACTAGAAAACTTAAAAAAATAAATAAATAAATCAAAAACAGATGTAATTTTATATATTTTTATATTGAATTTGTGACCGTTCAAAATGTTGTGAAATGAAGTTTGCAAGAAGGAAGCTCCTTTGACAGAAAGAATATTTTTTTCCTTATTATTGACACAACTTGTTTGCTTGGTAATTTACAATGCAAAGTTGCGTCTTCTGTTTTTGAGAAATGTGAGGACAGATAGTCATTGAAAAGAAAACCAATCAAATGCTCTGAATAATAAACCCTTAGTTCTGGTCACCTGACTGGTGAGTGTTTTAGCTGATCTACCAAGCAAAGGTGTGGCGTTGGCTGCTCATTACACACACAGAGAGCGGACAGAGAGTCCACTAACACTCAAACACAAGGAGAACCCAGGTGAGTTTTACTGTATATTATTATAATTTGTATGACATTATGTATCATTTCATACAGATCTGTAGCTGCTTCTAAGACTAATGTATGTTTTAATGTATGTTTACTCAGCAGATCTTAGATTGAGCTTGAAGTTCAAGTGATTTTAGTTCAAACAAGCCAAAGGCAAAAGATGCAGACGACAGATACGGTAATGACATAAAATAGTTGTTTTTTCTTATCTTAACTCCTGTCTGAACACCCTCTTCTGTCAAGCTTGGATCTTTTAGTTCCCGTTGTCTTTTGTTTGTCATTGATTTTATGGAACAATGCAGATACTGTCAGTCAACAGATATATTTGTAAAGCATTAACTATCCTGAGGACAAACCAAGCACTTAATGAATGATTCATCAGAAAGGCCATTTGGTCTTTTATAATGGAAAGGCAGTTAGAATTGAATTCATGAAAAATAATGATAACATTAGACACAATGGATAATGGCCTGATTCATACATCATTTCCATAAGGAACTTTTTTCTGAATAAGCTACAGGGAACTTTACTATTGTACCTGAAAAATGTATGCAAACAATTAAATTGAAACCAAAATAGCCTTTCTTTATTCAGATGGGAATACAACCAAAACTATTTATATATATATTCACTCACTGGCCACTTTATTAGGTACACCTCGCTAGTACCGGGTTGGACCCCCTTTTGTCTTCAGAACTGCCTTAATTCTTCATGGCACAGATTCAGCAAGGTTTTGGAAACATTCTTCAGAGATTTTGGTCCATATTGACATGATAGCATCACACAGTTGCTGCAGATTGGTCGGCTGCACATCCATGACGCGAATCTCCCGTTCCACCACATCCCAAAGCTGCTCTGTTTGGATTGAGATCTGGTGACCGTGAAGGCCATGTGAGTAAAGTGAACTCATTGTCATGTTCAAGAAACCAGTATGAGATGATTCGAGCCTTGTGACATGGTGCATTATCCTGCTGGAAGTAGCCAACAGAAGATGGGTACACTGTAGTCATAAAGGGATGGACATTCTCATCAACAAAACTCAGGTAGGCCGTGGCGTTTAAACGATGCTCAATTGGTAGTAATGGGCCCAAAGTGTGCCAAGAAAATATCCCCCACACCATTACAAGGCAGGATGGATCCATGCTTTCATGTTCTTTACATCAAATTCTGACCCTACCATTTGAATGTTGCAGCAGAAATCGAGACTCATCAGACCAGGCAACATTTTTCCAATTTCCAATTCTTCGAATTTTAGCCTCCATTTCCTGTTCTTAGCTGACAGGAGTGGCACCCGGTGTGGTCTTCTGCTGCTGTTGCCGATCTGTTTCAGGGTTCGATGTGTTGTGCATTCAGAGATGGTATTCTGCATACCTTGGATGTAACGAGTGCCTTTCTATCATCTCTAACCAGTCTGCCCATTATACTCTGACATCAACAAGGTATTTTCATCCACACAATTGCCGCTCACTTGATATTTTCTCTTTTTCGGACCATTCTCTGTAAACCCTAGAGTTGGTTGTGCGTGAAGATCAGGAGTTTTTGAAATACAACCCGAATTCCGGAAAAGTTGGGACGTTTTTTAAATTTTAATAAAATGAAAACTAAAGGAATTTCAAATCACATGAGCCAATATTTTATTCACAATAGAACATAGATAACGTAGCAAATGTTTAAACTGAGAAATTTTACACTTTTATCCACTTAATTAGCTCATTTAAAATTTAATGCCTGCTACAGGTCTCAAAAAAGTTGGCACGGGGGCAACAAATGGCTAAAAAAGCAAGCAGTTTTGAAAAGATTCAGCTGGGAGAACATCTAGTGATTAATTAAGTTAATTGATATCAGGTCTGTAACATGATTAGCTATAAAAGCTTTGTCTTAGAGAAGCAGAGTCTCTCAGAAGTAAAGATGGGCGGGGCTCTCCAATCTGTGAAAGACTGCGTAAAAAAATTGTGGAAAACTTTAAAAACAATGTTCCTCAACGTCAAATTGCAAAGGCTTTGCAAATCTCATCATCTACAGTGCATAACATCATCAAAAGATTCAGAGAAACTGGAGAAATCTCTGTGCGTAAGGGACAAGGCTGGAGACCTTTATTGGATGCCCGTAGTCTTCGGGCTCTCAGACGACACTGCATCACTCATCGGCATGATTGTGTCAATGACATTACTAAATGGGCCCAGGAATACTTTCAGAAACCACTGTCGGTAAACACAATCCGCCGTGCCATCAGCAGATGCCAACTAAAGCTCCATCATGCAAAAAGGAAGCCATATGTGAACATGGTCCAGAAGCGCCGTTGTGTCCTGTGGGCCAAGGCTCATTAAAAATTGACTATTTCAAAGTGGAATAGTGTTTTATGGTCAGACGAGTCCAAATTTGACATTCTTGTTGGAAATCACGGACGCCATGTCCTCCGGGCTAAAGAGGAGGGAGACCTTCCAGCATGTTATCAGCGTTCAGTTTAAAAGCCAGCATCTCTGATGGTATGGGGGTGCATAAGTGCATACGGTATGGGCAGCTTGCATGTTTTGGAAGGCTCTGTGAATGCTGAAAGGTATATAAAGGTTTTAGAGCAACATATGCTTCCCTCCAAACAACGTCTATTTCAGGGAAGGCCTTGTTTATTTCAGCAGGAAAATGCAAAACCACATACTGCAGCTATAACAACAGCATGGCTTCGTCGTAGAAGAGTCCGGGTGCTAGCCTGGCCTGCCTGCAGTCCAGATCTTTCACCTATAGAGAACATTTGGCGCATCATTAAACGAAAAATACGTCAAAGACGACCACGAACTCTTCAGCAGCTGGAAATCTATATAAGGCAAGAATGGGACAAAAATTCCAACAGCAAAACTCCAGCAACTCATAGCCTCAATGCCCAGACGTCTTCAAACTGTTTTGAAAAGAAAAGGAGATGCTACAACATGGTAAACATGCCCCGTCCCAACTATTTTGAGACCTGTAGCAGAAATCAAAATTTAAATGAGCTCATTTTGTGCATAAAATTGTAAACTTCCTCAGTTTAAACATTTGCTATGTTATCTATGTTCTATTGTGAATAAAATATTGGCTCATGTGATTTGAAAGTCTTTTAGTTTTCATTTTATTCAAATTTAAAAAACGTCCCAACTTTTCCGGAATTCGGGTTGTACTCAGACCAGCCCGTCAGGTAAGTCACTTAAAATCCCCTTTCTTCCCCATTCAGATGCTCGGTTTGAACTTCAGCAAGTCATCTTCACCACATCTAGATGCCTAAATGCGTAGAGTTGCTGCCATGTTATTGGCTGATTAGCAATTTGTATTACCAAGCAATTGAACAGGTGTACCTAATAAAGTGGCCTTTGAGTGCGTATATATATATATATATATATATATATATATATATATATATATATATATATATATATATATATATATATTCATTAATTTGGGGGAGGTAACAATATAACATTTAATTTCAGTAGTCTATATTGGACATTTAGACTTAAGTACATGAAATCTGAAATAAGAAAAAAAAATATTCATTTTTTTCAGTGTTGTAAGATATAAGCAAGTGCAGCTCATTTCCTGTCTCTACTGCAATAAAATGTTGATCAGATGAAATATTGGATTACTCTTAAGGCGTGTTAAGTTCCATAGTTAACCATTTATTACATATAATAAAACATGTCAATAAAGGAGTAAATATTGCATATTATTGTTTAAATAAAGAAAAATGTGTATTTAATAGGCAAGTATTTCCTGGAACAGTCTGCACATTGTTGCTGTTAGTCATATTGTAATTGTTAATATTCACACAGTAGTCTAAAGTTACTTTTTGATGAATATTTTTCTAATTTGATATCTTTTTCAGTCTGATTTGTCACATTATTAATCCTGAGAAACTGACAAAAACCAAATTTCTCTCAGATTTCCGACAATGTTTCTCACGTGAACCATGGTTTCCAACATGAAGAGAAGCGCCCCCCTCCATATGCACCATCTTCTGGAGTAAACCCGGCTTTACCTCAGCACCCCGGTTCCCAAAACCCACAGTATATACACCAGAATTCTCCGCCACAAAACTTTTCAGAGAGATACTCGCCTGCTCAGAGCCTGCATCAGTATACGCCTCAAACAGCACCTGTAAACACACACCACACGGTCACACCTGGACTCTACCTTGAAGTTAATCCGGTTCACAAAGGTATTTAATGCTTAGTTCAGCCAAAAAATTACAATTTTGTATCATTTACATGTCTTCAAGTTCATCCAAGCTGTTGTGGTGTTGAACACAAAAGAAGATATTTTGAAGAATGCAGGTAGCCAAACAGTTTCTGGTATCCAATAGACTTCCATAGTATTTTGTTATTTTTTCCCCCATACTATTTAAGCCAATGGGGACCAACAACCCTCTAGCTACTCACATTTTTCAAAATATATTGATTTGTGTTCAACAGACAAAATAAATTCATACAAGTTTGGGTGAGCTCTCCCTTTAACCTCTTTTATCATTTTTATGTTTACAATTTTTTTTATTTTTATGAGCTTTGATTTTCCAACAGCTTCCAGGAGAAAAAAATGGCCGTTGATCCTTTCCATAGTCATCACCCTACTGGTTGTTGCTGGGGTCATAGCTGTGGTGCTTTGGTTTTACGGTAAGAAACCCACACACTGGTTATCCTACTATACATCTATCCAGTTATTTCTTGCTCTGATATCCTCCATCTACTCCAACAGGTGAGTTTGATTGTTTGCAAGGGCGTCGCTGTAAAACAGATAACAAATGTATCAGCTTCTCACAGTGGTGTGACGGCGTGCAGAACTGTCCATCAGGAGACGATGAAACTCATTGCTGTAAGAATCCCTTAAGCATATGGTCTGACATGATGAACTGATCCCATTCAAAGCTCTTTACTGTACCTTTTTTTGTAGATCGTCTGTATGGATCTAACTCGCTTCTTCAGATGAACTCACGTGAGACCCAAAAATGGGAGAATGTCTGTATAGATGGATGGAGTGACAACCTCGGGAAACAAGCATGTGAGGAGATGGGATACGAGAGGTAATATTAGTGCGACTCATCTCAGAGGAAGTCTGCGACTGCTACTATATAACGACCTACACAAAAGATTTTTGTTTTAAATAAATGCTGTTCTTTTAAACTTTCTATTCATAAAAGAATCCTTAAATGTTTTAGTTGCCACAAAAAAAAAAAAAAAAATAAGCAGCACAACTGTTTTCAACATCAATAATAATAATAAGTGTTTTAAGAGCACCAAATCAACATTTTTTGAATGATTTCTGAAGGATCGTGTGACATTGAAGATGATAGAAAAATGATGCTGAAAATTCAGCTTTGCCATCAAATGGCTTTTGAATGGGTTTTGAAAGAGGTGATTTGTAATATGTGCTGTGTGTTTGTGTGTGGTTTATCTCTTAGGAACACTTATGTGGGTTATGTGGAGATTAATTCTAGAGCATCGTCTGACTACATGCTGGTGAAGACAGATACTCCCAGCTCTTTCAATCTGACAAGTTTTCTCAGTAAAAGGTGCGTCACACACTGTATATACAGAATTTTCCAGTTTTTCACATCTAAAATGTTTAGGTTTTGCATGTTGGTTATGTTATAAAAACTCTTTTTATATTTATCTTATAATAATTCAGTTCAGACTGTCCATCTAACAAAGCAGTGTCACTCAAATGTATAGGTAAGATAATAATTGCATCTATTAATTTTCTATTTTTTATTATTATTTTGTGTGTGTGTGTTCTTTTTTGTTGTGCGTTTTACCCTAATTTTGTATGAACTAAAATGTTAAAAGTAGTTTCTATAAAACTGAAATGAATTCTAAATATTAGGTATAATAATAATAATAATATGTAGTAAGAAAAACTAAAACATAATATGAGAAAAACTTTTAAATGCATTGGCTACTAAATGAAAATAAGTACAAAAATATATAAAACTGGAATAAAACAGAAGTTAAATTAAAAAAAAATGTCAAAAGCACATCATAGCATAACTATAACTAAAATGAAATGAAAACTGAAAATGCAAAAATTAAAGCAAATACTATAAAAGTGAATAAATATAAAACAATAACAGTGATCACGATGTACATCTTTTACTCACTCTCATATGAATGATGACAATTTTCATTTTTGGGTGAACCATCATTTTAAATATTCTAAAGTATTAATATGAAGTGTAGCTTGTAGCCAGGAAAGCTACGTTTCCACATACACTGATAATGATTATTGAATTCTGTTGTAGATTGTGGACGGAACAGCGGGACCCGAATCGTGGGAGGAACCACTGTGACCTCTAAGGGGGTGTGGCCATGGCAGGTCAGCCTGCAAATTTCTGGAAACCATTTGTGTGGCGGGTCTATCATTACACCTTACTGGATCATCACTGCGGCTCACTGTGTTAATGAGTAAGTTCTCTCATTTAGTCCAGTCTCATTTGACAAGTTATGACTCTAATAACTGACAAACTGGTGTAGGTTTTCAAATGCAAGGGATTGGACTGTGTATGCTGGATATCTGACTCGTGCTGAGATGCGGTCGGCCACTGGCAATTCTGTAAACCGAATTGTCATGCACAACTTTAACCCGAGGACCAACGAAAATGACATTGCCCTGATGAAGCTAAACCATCCACTCACATTTACATGTAAGATTGAATTTCACATTTCCCCCCAGCCAATAAGAAAATTTCATGATAATATGATAATGATAATAACTGAAATGAAAGTGTTTTTGTTTCACACTGTTATTTAGGTATTATTTACAATATAGCTTTTATGAGAATATTTTCAGGTTTAAATTTATTGAAGCGTAAGCTTTAGTAATTCTGTTATGTGCTTGTCATTTGAATTGATTAAAAATTACATTTTAGTTAGTTGGAAAGTCAACATTTCTGTATTTTTATTTAATAATTCTTTTTGGATTTTATATTTATAAATGACATTTTTTTTTATTTAATATTTTATTTCATAGTATTAATAATTATATTAATAAAAATATTTTTTCATAGTTTTAAATGGAACCGATTATCGAGGAGTATGTTTAGCAAGAAAATGCTATTTCAGTTTTTCTGCTTCATAATTTCACATTTAATTACGTGTGTTTCTTACTAGCAATTTCTGGGTAATTTTTTTTTTCCCAAGAGTAAAATATTTGTAATATAGAACATATCTTCGCTAATTGAGTTATAGGTGAAAGAATCATAATTTACTCACCATCAGGTTGTTCAAAAGATATTTATTGTGTCGAACCTAAAGAGAGAGCTTTTGTAGAATAGTAAAGCTGTTTTTTCATAGAACTCCTTGTTTATCAGCCTGTTCGTGACTTCAGAAGAAAAGGAATAAGTTGAATGGACCATCTTTGTGGTGATTTTTGGAGACAGAAGTTTCTATTGTGTGGAAAACAGCAGCTTGAAATTTTCTGCAAAATATCTCCTCCTTTGTTTTGGAAGTTCACAGTTTGCATTTTGTTTCTTGTTTCAGCGGACGTCAGGCCAGTTTGTCTTCCCCCTAAAGGCATGTACTTTGCTGCCCCGCGGGAAAGTTACATCACTGGATGGGGGGCACTGTTTAGTGGAGGTTTGAAACTTTTTGAAAAGCAAATCCCAACAGACCTGTACTAAACCATTTACAGATCCAAATACATATGTAGTGATTCATATTAGACAAAATAACTCATGCCTCTACATTTCTGAAACTGAAAAGCGTGTCAAGCTAATTTTGTTTTCTTAAAGGACCTGCCTCACAAACCTTACAAGAAGCCAAAATCCAGCTAATCGACAGAACGACTTGCAACAGCCGAGCAGTGTATAACGGACGAATCACAGACACCATGATCTGTGCTGGCAGGCTGGAGGGCGGCGTGGACTCCTGTCAGGTCAGAAACACTCTCTGGATCAACACAGTTAGAATCTGCTTGATCATTCAAAAGAGCAAATTCGAGCACTGTAAATGTAATGTATGTGCCAAAAGCCAAATTAAACACGTGATCTTCTACACAGGGGGATAGTGGGGGTCCTCTGGTCATAAAGGAGAATTCTCTATGGTGGCTGGTTGGGGACACTAGCTGGGGTGATGGATGTGCTTTCAGAAACAAGCCTGGAGTCTATGGAAATGTGACCTACTTCCTTGACTGGATATATGAACAAATGCGGGTAAGATTTTAAATATAAACCCAAACTGTGCCACATAAAATGTATTGTTATTATTATTATTATTATTACTATTACACAAGAAGAAAACTACCTCTTTGTTTTGTTTTACCCTAATTTTGTATGAACTAAAATGTAAAAAGTAGTTTATATAAAACTGAAATGAATTCTAAATATTAGGTATAAAAATAATATGCAGTAAGAAAAACTAAAATACAATATTCTTTTTTCCAGAGATATTAGCTTTTTAATAAAAAAGCTTTTTGAGAAGAGCAACTGATCCAAATCGCTAACTCTCAGGAACTGTTACAAGGTCCAGGGGACCTTTAATGTGAGAGATTTTTTTTTTGTAGTCTTTTGTTTTCATATAAATGTATTCACATAAATCTAAAAGAACCAGTTATTTATTTTCACCAGTGTCAATAATGAAGCTAATTGCAAATTATGCTACAATATGCTATTATTATTTTTTTTTTTATGTTTTGTATAAAGAACACAATTGTACAAATGATTTAAATAAAAATCTCTACCTGACCATGAGGTTTTACATCACTGACGTGTTTCTGTTCTCTGGGTTTCTTTGCCACCACAACAGTTCACATTTGCATTATTACAGTATTGGATAAAATAACAGGCAAAAAAAAAAAAAAAACTATGTGGATAGCTGAAATTGTTTTTACAACATCAAGATTTTATGTTAAAATGTATATAAATGTTTGACTGGACATAGATTCAATATCAATATTTTGTCTTTTTGATTTTTGATTGATCTTTGTGATTTAATGAAATATAAACATAATTGAAAACATAATTGATTAAATGTTGTCTCTGAATTTAAATGAGGGAAAAAAGGTGCATATATAATCTAAGCTTAATAAGTTTAACGTTTTTTAAAAATTGTTTTAAATGGTCTATTATGCATCATTTCTCAAATCCATTTTCATGTCAACCTCCCATATTCTAACTTAATAAAATCTGGGTCACATAATTTATGTTACACGTTTGATGACTTGCACTATTATATTTTAAAGATTTTATACATGTATTATACATGGATGCATGGATATTATGATATGTATTCTATAATATAATGTCCAAGGTCATATTAATTTGTAGAATGTTATTAAATGAAGCTATATCATTTTTTATATTTAACATTTATATAAAGGTATTTGAAAATATTATATATGGACTGTTGAAGACTATATATATTATATTACATTATTTAATTTTTTTAAACCTGTAACTGAATGATTCAACTGTAAGAGTAACAGAACCCCCTACTGAATATATATAATATTTTATGGATTTATGGAGCATTAAGGCTTCACAATCAGCAAACCAAACCACAGGAGTAAAACTCCTATGACCCTTTTTCCTCAGTTTTTCACCCCTAAAACAATGAATTCGCACCAACCCACGCAGTCCTCATGGTTCCTGGCTCCCAGTTAATCACCATTATGAAGTGTTATAGCATATTCAGCAGCAGTATTTCAACCTCTCCTTTGCCATTTTAGCAGGACCTTTAACTACCGCTCATTGAATTTGCGACTCTAATCGGCAGATGCTCAGTGGAGGAGATCAGCGTCTGCTACCTGTTTGTACCAATTAGCAGATGCGTGACACTCGGCTGAAGGCTCTTCACGGGGTTAACAGATGTGACAATTACGGCCTCATTTGAATGAATGCTCAAGGGGTTCAACATAAGGGCTACGCAATTACACGGCAGCCTGGGAACACATTTCATCTTCAGCTTTATTCTCAGTCTCTGTGAGAGGAAAATGTTGGCAGGGAACCCACGGTGTGTTGACAAACAAACCTGCTTCCCGTAATACCCCCCCCCCCCCCCCCCCACATCCCCCAACTGGGGAAAATATGCTGAAAAGTCCATAAACCCCAAAATGTCATGCTGATTTAGGCCTGACCCGGGCTGCGCTAGAGCTTAGTTATGATAATGAATGAATGAATTTTAAAGGATATATTATTGTATATTATATATATGAAATGGTTTTATTAAGATTTTTATATATATATATATATATATATATTTAACAAGAGCAATTAATTCAAACCACAGACATTGATTTTGAATTTGTCAAATGGATTTTTTATTTTTTTTTAATACATTTATTTTATTTTGCATTGCTGCATTCAATGCCGTTTTATTTATTTATTTTTGGTTTGGTGTTTCGCTTTGTTTGTCTCATCTGCATCTGAAATATCTATTCTCCCAAGTGCATCAGGGAAGCTAAAGGCTAAAAACTGAAATGATTTACTCACTTTGTGTCACAAAAGATCATTTGTAGATAAATTATCTAATTATTTCCATTCAATGAAAGTAAATATACACATGCAGTCAAGCTCCAAAAATGATAAAAGGAGCATAAACATACTATAAAAAGGGTCAAACTGCAGGTATGATTTCAATTTTACACAGTAATGTCGTGCCATGTATAAATGAGATTTAATATCTTATTTTCAATCATATTATGTCCTCAGAAGACTTGTGTACATGTAACAAACAAGTGATAAACCAGTTTTATACCATTTTAAACCATTACACAGAAAAGAGCAGCCATGATGTACTGCGTAACATCTCATTTTATGTTCTAGAGAAGACAGATGGGGTTTGGCAGAATTTGGCATGTTTTTGTGAACTACCCAGTTGTGAGCAGGGCAGATTCTTCAGACAGGACAGATGCTGAGGTCTTCCTTTAGCTCTCACATGAGGTTTAGTGTCCAGACTGTCCACCCATCAAACAGAGTGTGTCATTTAGTCTGAGGGCCTGATCAAATACACTTGCCTCTGCAGCCAATGAGGGGAGAGAGCTTGTTACTGGGCAGTTATGGGTTTAGTTTCTCTCTCCCTCTCTCTCTCTCTCTGTGTGTGTTCTTGAGGTCGATGTCATACATCAGCGTTAGCAGCGTCCATAGGTTCCCTGTGCTGCTGTGTGCGGTTCTACTGAACATCAGCACTCTGTGCTGCATTTAAGATCAGCTAATAGCATCAACTATCAGCTCACCTCAGCAACACGAGCAATATTAGGCTTATTAGAGGAACACTACCTGCTGACATCAAATTATTTCCTTATATAGGAAATGTCCAAGAATATTTTTTTTATTGCTTTCTTATCTTTCCTTTTTTTTTAACTCTGCACCATCGTCTTTGCCTGAACGGGTGATGAATCTTATGTTTTGACAACGTTTGTAGCTAAAATCAAACATTAGCCTAATCAGGATTTATAGGATTTATTTTATTTTTTTGATGCAAAATTAAGGTGCTCTTAATCTAAATATGTAGAGATTTTGATGCAAAATTAAGGTGCTCTTAATCTAAATATGTAGAGATTTTTTTTACACTGCATTGTAGATGCTAAAAAGGAAATAATAAAAGCGTGAAGTGTGTGATGCGTTAGTGTGTCTATGCAGTTCTCCTGACAAACAGAAGGCGGCGTCACGGACTGTCAGGAATAACCTAAACAAAGCGCACAGATCGAAGTTGTGGGGGTTCCCTTCAGTTTCTCTCACTTATCTGCTTAAAAATAGAAAATCTGGAAGCGTCAAAGTGTTTTTGACGATATTGCTACAGATTGGCTGAAAAAACACTTTTTTGGTCAGTCTACATTTAAATCCAAATCCTTTAAAAGAAATAGGTTAATAATAATTCAGTAAAAGTTATGGAAAGTAAGCTCATAGCGTCCATGTAAAAATGTTTTATGACAGTTTTGATTTAATAAACCAAATCGAGAAAGATTTCCTGTAGCCTACACTTTGAATAGGCCTACAGACAACACATTTGATTCATATTTGACAACAGTTTTGAATTAATATATATATTAATATATATATATGTCATGCCGTTTTTTTTTTCATATACCATTTTTGACAACAGTTTTGATTAAATATATTTGTTGTTTGCAAAGAGTTTTCATACGTAGGCTATACATGCCTTGGAACCTGGTATAAATAGCAGTGATTGCATTTCAGTTCTTCTGTATGCATTATAAATAGAAATGTATGCATTAATCCGAGACAGAATATTCTCTGCGATTCTCTTCAGCTTGTTCTGTGTTGGTCAGTCTTTCTGTTGACAGTTTTGTATTTAGGTCACACAGGAGCCCTCGGGCAGCAGTAAAGCATGTCCTCTACAGGAGTGATTGACACCTTCTCTGATGATGAATGAAGTCTCCAGCTTCTCTGGGCTTCTGCCACAGAAATAAACCAGAGCTGCACACTGATGGTCCATCCTCGTCTCATTTCTTTAATTCAATGTTTTATGTGATACAGTGTAATTGAGGCAAATAAATTGAGACAGCTGTAGAATAACACAATTAGTGTTTACATTTTTTTTTCTCCAGGATGCAATCATCTTTTATTTCCCATTAATGAAACAACACCTCATTTTATGGCCTACTGAACCGAACAGCATGTGAATTAAATGGAGAGGTAAATAAATAACAAAAAAATCTTGTTTCCAGAACTGCATTGCATATTTACACTGAAATGAAAATGGTCACTGAAATGACCTTTAAATCTAGATTCGAGCTTACTTTGCTAGAATTCTCTATCACCATCAACATCAATTTAACCATCTTTATCAACAAGCATCGCAAAATACATTCAACAGGGTGTCATTAAACCCATAATGCCTGTTTTAAAGGTTTGGCATCTATTAGCATTGCCAGTTTTGAAAACAATGCAGTATATTCAGATGCAAACACCTGAAAGCTTTCTAAGACTTTATAGAGCAATAAACTTTCTGTTGCAGCTTGGATTTGAATTGCCTTTAAAGTTGAGCTGAAGTCCATCTGTGTTGCTTTAAGATGAAAGGGAAGAGGAATCTGGTTTTGGATCAGAGGAAGCTGTGGCGGTGCATGTAAGTCTCACTCTCCCAGTGTTTCTGTGAGAAAGAAAAGTCGTAAGAAAGAACTCTTCAGTCTCACAGTTGTGCGTCTTGGACAGCAATGAGGTTAAATGTAGACAATGTGAGACTTTAGCTTAAGTCTTCTATTCCTCAGATGTTTCTCCTGAGAAATGGATCCTCAAATCTCACGTGTCTCCTCTAGAGTTCAAGACAATGCCTCATTAACATCTCATACTGTTCTCCGATTTCCCAAAATAATAAAGTATCAGAAATTCCAATACAATTATATAATATAAAATAAAAAATAATACAAAAGTCTCCCGCCAGAAATAAAAACGTTTAAAAGCAATTGTCTTTTTTTTAACTTAATTTTAATTAATTACATTTTTATGTATATTTTATTTATATAATTATGTAATATAACAATAATGCATTTTTTGTATAATTCTAAAATATATCATACGAATGTGTGCAATCATAAATTCCTGAATTCAAACTCTTTCATTTTAATTGTATTTTGTATTTATATAATACATAAAAATAATAATGCCAATTAAATGATTATTTATTTATTTATATAATCATATAATAAAAATAAATACTAATAACACTTAAGTCTGCAATCAGGAAATTGCTTTGTGTCATTTGGCTTATTTTTGTGTGCACGTTCCAAGCGCAGCTCTGTACATTTATCTGTCTGTCATGTTGACAGGTCTTCAGCCGCAGCGATGTTAACGTCCCGTGGCTGTTCTCCAGTGATGAGTCCAGATGGAGGATATGTTGGTACCTGCCTTTCTATTTCCATTGCCAGCTTACTCCCTCCAGCCCCCGGTACACCTCCATGCCATCTGTGCCAACCTGCCGTCTCTCCGTCAGACAGTTTGCAGGATCCGCCGTGCGTGGCAGGCCTACAGCTATGCAGACAGCAAGCCCAACATCTGTGTGTCCTGTGGGACAGACGGGGGGAATGTCCCGTTGAGCGACTCAGCTGCTGCTGGCCTTAAACACAGCAACTGGCCGGCAGTTCTGTAGACAGGGTGAGGTTTGCAATGTAAGTGTAAAATAAAAAGGCAGTATTCACTGGACTAAACTTTTCCTAACCTTGCAAAATTATACAAAAAGTAATAGAAGAGATACAGAGAGAGAGAAACTTCCTTCAAAAACGTAAAAAATATATACATAATATACAGTGTTTGGGGTAAAGCATTACAAGTAACGTGAGTTACGTAATCAGATTACTTTTTTCAGGTAACTCGTAAAGTAAAGCATTACTTTTTAATTTACAAGAAAATATTGTAGTTTCTTTGTTTTATTGACTGGCAAATCTCCTGTCCTCAAATTGGGAGAAATCGGAGTACAGAGGCATTGCTTACTTTAGTTCTAGGCTAAATGTGAATGTGCATTAATTCATCCTACTCACAAAAAACTGATTTAGTATTCGTCAAAATGAATTAAAACAGTGAAATGCAAACTCAGAATATGACGCAAACCTGCAATAATTAAATATGTTAAATAACACATATGTATCTAATTCCATTTTATTAACCAGTGTCTTTGTTGCTGACCTTTGATGATCCAGTTCAACCATATAGGCAGAAAAGACTTTAGATAAACTAACAATGGTGCTTCATTGTTTTTTATTGCGGAAGAGGGTTGAACCTTCTTCTCCTGTATTCTACTCTACAGACGTGAATTTACTTTTCCTTCAGCCTGGGATTTATTCATTACACTTTTTGTTATGAAAGGGCTTTTATATTTACTAAAAATAGAACTTCTTTTATTATTTTGAGCCCTGCTCATATTTAAAAAGTAATTAGTTACTTTTTTAGGGAGTAACGCAATATTGTAATGCATCACATTTAAAGTAACTTTCCCCAACACTGATAATATATAATATATATTAATATATAAAACCCACAAAATAAGAGTTTTCTAATTTAATATATTTGAAAATTAAACTTATTCCCATGATGTAAAGCTAAATTTTCAGCAGCCTTTACTGCAGTCTTCAGAGTCATAAGATCCTTCAGAAATCATTCTAATATGCTGATTTGCTGCTCAATAAACATATATTGTAATTATTTTTTATCAATGTTGAAAACATTAGATGCATTTATTTGCAATTGAATTTTTTATAGCAATATACTGTAAAAAAATACTATATATATATATACTGTATATATATGTATATACTGTATATATAATATAATATAATTGCGTATTGCGTATTGCTTATTATTATAATTGTGTTCAAATTAAAAGTGAAAAAATGCAGCAATACTATTCAGTTATATAAAAACAAATATCAGTCAATAATGATCTGCACACAGTCATTCCGCTACTGGTGAGACACAACTGCAAGTGAGAAACAAAATCGAGAAATAAATAAAACAACTTTTTCATGACCACACATAAGGTCAGCCATGTGCTTTTGTTACTAAGCAACACTGTAAGCCTGTGTGAGGGTTTTGTCTGATGGGTTGTACGGCTGGAAGAGTAACAGTCAGGCTTTGATTACTGTGCAGAGTCAAACCCGACAGTCTCGTGCTCAAAAATTCTGCATAAACTCACAAATTATTAAAGAATATCCAGCATCACAGCAGATTTCAGTTACTTTTGGTTATCTTTTCTGAACTACTGTAAATGTAATTTCAAATAAATGTCCAACATATGTTGTTTTTTAGTAGTATTCTCTGGCAGAAAAGACTGTGGTGGACATTTTAAATACTGTAGACATTTACTTTAATTCATAATTTTGCTGGAATAGTAGTGGAAATGTATAGTTTGAGTTACAAAATGAAATTGTAGTTGGAATGACTTATCAAAGGTACTATTATGATGCCACTTTCATTCAGTGGCTCCTTTCATTCTCTCTCTTTCTCTCTCTGTCTCTCCTCCAGTGCTGTTTTATTGCATTGTGCCAGTAGAGTCCTGCTGGGCGTGAATCAGTGTGGAGAGCCAATAGCAGGCCGGCAGGTGGGTGGTGGTCAGTGGTCAATGAGGCAGGGTGGGGTTACTGTGTCATAATCACAATAAAGGAAAGGGTCAGCACTTCTTTACTCGCATGCAGAAAACACACCCAAAATCATTATACAGATTCCAGTAATAAACAGGCCAAACGACAGACATTTCTTACATTTCCTTTTGAACAGAGATCAGAAGAGATGCATTATTCAGATCAAAGTGTTTATTTTATTTTTTCAGCACTGTTGTGGCCCTAACTTAACTTCCGGTAGACTTCCAAATAGAATCAATAACAACAGCCAAGTCCCTCTAGAGTAGATGTTTTTTTGATAACAAACAAAATATGTTTGCTGCGTAAATCAGGTGGACTTAATGAAAATACTGATTAATTATTTCCGAGCAGGAGATGCATAAAGCACGAGAAATAGAGGTTTCCCCAGTAACAGCTGTAAACACAGCAGAGCTACGCTCACAAACGCTGCGTTATCAGGCATATAACATGCAAGTCTTCCTTCAGAAATAATATATATAAACACACGTGCCTCTTTTTGATATTTAAACATATAAATGTAAGGAATTATTATTATTAAACATGCAGTACGTAACGTTACTCATGTTTATTCAACGAAGCCTTTTTGAAAATCGATCAGTTTTAAAATCGTGGCGAGTCTCCAAAAATAAATAAATGTATGGGAAACACATCCCACATACCAACCACCTGAGCCCAACTTCAGTCTACTCACTACCTTGACTTTAACAGCGTTTGTAGAAGGCACCGCAGCCAGACCGATGTACACAACACAGACCGGAAGTTAACTTAGGGCCAGGCGCATGCACCCGATGAAACCGTCTATATATGATCAATACATAGATTCCCAGCAGCAGGTCAGCCCAATCAAGCACTTATTCTCCTGTGTGGGAAAGATTCGCAATTTAATTTAGTTCCCAGTGATTCATGGAAGTTACCTTTATTAGGCAGGACCTCTCCTGTAAAAGGAGTTCATTCACATTACACTCGGCTGCTGGTATTAATGAAATCAAACACACGTCAAATCTTAAACGTTTGTGACAAGAAAGTTGAAGAGAAATCGTTTTGTTTTTTACATATTCTGTGTTTGTTCATATTCTGGTGCCTGAAAGCTGATGATAAGATAATATCGATTATTACCAGCACATAACATTCAAAAGTACAGACTTGCAGCCATTATTTACAGTCATTTGAGAATGTTTTTTTCTTTTCTTTATTCAGACATGTAATCTCATTAAAAAGTCTAAAGTCAAAAAAATGTCTATGATGCTAACTGAGATATATATATTTTTGTTGTTGTTGTTTTTTTTTTTTTTTTTTACTTTATTAAATTTTGGGGGTTTTATTTATTTTTTTTAGTATGTTTATTTGTTTTTCATTTCACTGGATTCTTTTTTTTTTAATAAAATTTAATTTACTGTTTGGAGAACTATAAAATAAGAAAAATTGCAAAAATTTTATTACAAAACATTTTATTACATTAAATTGAATAGAATATAAAACTATAATATTATTACACACACAAACGCACACACACACACATATATTGGAAATTGAAATAAAACCCAGCGAAAAACATTTAAATCAAATTAAATAATAATAAATCAAATTAAAGAATTAAAAAATGATAATATATATAGTAAAATGTTAGAATATTACTGCACGATTTTTGCAACTTCTGGCAGCCAAGAAATATTAAAACATTCAGAAGTCCATACTGACTAAAATGTATTGCACTTTTAATGATAATTTACATAATTTAATCTAAATATGTTTTGAGGAGGAATTATATGTCACAATTAGAATGAATACCAATTAGAAAATTACATTTCCTAAAACGTATCTTCATGTATATTATCTGTTTAGCAAAATGAGTTCATTTCTTAGATTTTCAAATACTTTTATACTATGAATACAGACAAACAATTTTATTTAAATTTTATTTATAGCCGTTTTCTAACGGTAATTGGGATTTTGACTCATTTTGTTCTTTTTCTCTCTACTGGCACAGATAACATTCATTCCCATGCAGAGGAACATCCGGTAAGATTCTGTCATCTATTGTAAGCCACTTCTAGATGAAATGAAGCAGCATGTGAGTAGAGTCCAGGGAGAGCTGCAGGCATGTGTGCTTTTGTAAGGGATTCTCCAGCCCAACAGCTGCAAGAGCGGCAGCTCCGGTGCTGATGCTCTGCCACAGAAATGCTTGTTAGGGCAGAATATAGCCAGAGCTCCAGGGACCATCCAGACACAGTGACTATTCATAACTGTAATGGGTAATTTAAAAAAAAAAGCCAGTGAGGGACAGCAAGAGATCTGCTGAAAATACAAATTTATGGGAAACACTTATTGTATCAAAACTAATCCTGTCCAAAAGCATCATCCTACCTTTGCATATAAATAATATCATGTCAAGGGGGTTAGTATTGTTGCTCTTCTCCGGAACAAGCACAGAATATGAACTAAGGTCTCAAATCACTGAGAATCCTGAAATATTTCCTGGAATATTTTTTTCTTTTCTTTTCTTTTTTTATTATTTTAAAATAATGTTTAATTAATATTTTACTACATTTAGTTTATACAGAACTATAGAATATTATTAATAATATAATAATAATATAATTTTATAATAATATCCTTTTGTAATCTTTACAACATCCTGAAATGTTTCTTGGACTCTTTCCTACTTTATAAAACAATTATTTAATTTAGTTTAATTTTTGTTAATTGTATGTTTATTTTAATTTAATGTTAAATAAAGTTTTTATTAAATGTCATTTATATAGAATTATAGAATGTTATTAACAGTAAATAGTAAAATACTATTTTAAAAAAATTCTGACAGCCTGGAAATACTTAAATATTTAATATCCATACATGGTCAAATGTATTGCATTGAATGATAACGTGTACAGCAATACACAATGAAAATGCTATATAAATGCCTCGTTCATTCATTAATTTCAACCTAAAGGAAAATAGAAGCTAAAGAGCATGTTATAATGCATAAAGCAGTTTACAAAACTAAACTAAATGCAAACATCATCCCAAATCCTGAAATGTATATTTATAGAATTATACTTTATTCTATCAATATTTAATTTAATATTTAATTATTTGTTATTTGTAGAATGTTATTCCTAAGAATAACAATTTTATAATAATTAATATAATAATTTATAATAATAATATAATCATTTCAGATTGCCTAAAATGTATTGCTTTTAATGACTATTTAAAAATAGAAAAAAGTTGGCACACCTAGGCTCCAAAATTACAAAACTTGAATAACAGACTATCACATAAGTGACATTTCAGGCTTTTCATCAGACTGAATTTTATTGAGTTTTTCCAGTGATGTGCATGCTTTTGTTTTGATTTAGTTTTTGTAATGATAATTAACAATCGATATGAAAAGAGGAACTAAGGTATAAAACATTTTAGAAAACTAAACCGCATGGAAACATCATCCCGAACCTCTCCTGACTACTGTCCTGCTCATAATTAGCTGTTCTGTTTAATCCGTTCCCTGAGGTTCTCTCCCATCCTCTAGGGTGGAGTCACTCCGAGAGAGCGAACCACAGGAGACGTGTCCATGGGCAATGCCTATCCGTGGACACAACATCCTGGGCGTGCCTGATGCACATGACTCGCCCCCTGAGAAAGAACAGAGAGAGCCGCCCTGATATCTGCTCTGTGATAGCAGCCAACACGACTCCCCTCTGTTAAGCCTGCAGCACCATCCGCGGCTGTCTCGCGTGGGCTGTGCGAACCCAGCGCCAACATTGTTATTGGCTCCAAAAGCAAACGAAACAGTTTTTTTTCTCGTGACAGCAGCCTGTCAGGTTTGAGCGGATGCTCCATGAATCAATGGCTGCTTTAGACAAGCTTACAGTGCATGTGGAAGCTCAGTTATGCTGCAGCGAAATGGCTCATGCATGGAGAGATTCAGAATGAATGTTATAGACTAGTCATCAATGTGACAAACATTTCTTGAATAGATAAACAAGACACAAAAATGGCAGAACTGTGCGTATAGAAAGGGAATCCTGGGGACCAAATTGTCTGTAATTCAGTAAATGGTGCAGAGGTTGTGCTGTTGGGTGGAGGGATTGGTTGATCTGAGAGGAATGTAATGAGTTATGCAG